>NW_027187460.1:13103095-13113899 GCF_028583685.1 Petaurus breviceps papuanus | reverse complement strand
TCTCTCTCTCTCTCTCTCTCTCTCTCTCTCTCTCTCTCTCTCTCTCTTTCTCCCCCCTTCCCTTTCCCTCCCCCTATCTATTATCTACCTCTCTCTAGAAATAAGCTATTTTCTGAAGTTTCTATAGAAAACTGTGGAGACAAAAATGAGGCAGTTATGATTTTGGAAATGTCCCTAAGACTGAACCTTGTCCACATAAGCCCAGACCAGGGGTGCTGTACCATGGCACACAGATAGAAAGTCAGCAGAAGGTTTTTGCTCTTGGAAGGACAGAAGACAGGCCCTCAGACATGTTGCCATTAATATACAGACAGAATTGTATTTTTATAAATGAAAAAATGTCAATAAGGATTTGATATGAAGACCATGCTTTCCATTTTCTCCCTTTTTGTTATTTTTTTTGAGTCAAGAGTGAAAGTAACTGTATAGCAAAGAAAAATTACACCCAGCAATGAAATATGTTCCCACTGATGTTTTCTGACCAATGCAATGCATACCAAGTGTTTTGTTTTGTTTTGTTTTGTTTTGCACAAACAGAGAGCCCATGGAGTTAGGCCTATATCTTGCTGGACTTTGGAGAGTATATTTGTACATCTAGTGGCATTTTTTGGACTCTATGATTATGTTAAAGTCTCTGCTCAAATTCAACATTTCTATGGCTTATTAAATTCAGAAACAAAAAGGCCTCAGCAGGGAAAGGGAGAATCACTGTGTGAGGGTGAGTCACCTTTCATGGTATCAGATCATTCTGACAACCATCACACATGTGCTCTGACACACTCCTAGGTGAGTCTTCATGTCACTTGTCAAACACCTTCTATAGATTCCAAGTTCCCACAGGATAAAAATCCAAACCCCTTACCCTGGCATTCAAAGTCCGCCTGGATTTGCCACCGATTGGCAATTCCTCTATTTATAAAATGAATAAAGGGAACTTCATAATCTCTATTTCCTATTTCCACTTTAAATGCTAGGATCTCTAAGACCCCCTCCATCTTTAAAAGTCTGTTTTGTGTTCTAAGGTGCTTTCCAGCTCTGGGTTTAGAATAAGAAAGACTTGGTTAGAGCAGCCTTAGGCACTTGCTAGAATCATGATTCAGGCAAGTCAATCATCATTCTGAGCCTCCATTTTATCAACTCAAAAGTATTAGATAATGATGACACCCACTTCAAAGGCTTGTGAAGATCAAATGAGATAATGTATGTAAAGCACTTTAAAACCTTAAGTTTTTATGTGTTAATTATTATTGTATTTCATCTTTCCAGGCTTGTTCCTTTTTCTGCTCTTGCATGAATCCTATTCACTAATTGAAAGAAGGTATTTGTAGTACCCCAAACACGCCTGGACTTTCTTTGACCTTTTATCTTTGTTTAGAATATTCTCCTCTACCAGATATATCTTCCACTTTCCTCTCTAAGAATCAAAATCATCATACTTATCCCTCAAGTTCCAGCTGAAAAATTGTTTCTTCCCAAAAGTCTTCAGGGGCTACGTGGAGCTTATATGATATCACTCTTATGGTTTCTATAACATTTATTGTTAATCCCACTCATTTGGGTCCAGATATAGACTTTCTTGAGCCATTGTGTCATATTCCATGCCTTCCTTAGACCCAATAAGACAATTAGTTCTTTGAAAGAGACAAGTTTTTGTCTTTTTAAAAAATATTTTATTATATCTCCTCTCCCTTTCCCCAACAAATCATGTTGCTTGGCATGGCTAATAACTTGCTAATAACAAGTGGTCAATGAACATTTGTGGATTGACTGACATTGGGAGGATCATGTTTGGGTTAGAAAAATTATAGGCACCATTGACTGATAATTTCTAGGGTATCACAATAGGGGAAGAACTAATGCTTTATAATTAAAAGCTGATGAAAAGGACAAACATGAGCTTTATACTGCTTGCCAAATGAGCTTCTTCCCCGTTGTGAGCTGGATAAATGATAGAAGGCTGGAAGCAGCCAAAAGTCTTTTAGAGCAGTTGCTCAAGACATCTGAGAGTCTCTCAGGTGGTGAGCAGCTTGCAAAGTATATCTGAATCTGGACATAGTATCCTGGAATCCTGGAAACCTCAGAGGTTATTAAGTCAATCCATCCCCTTATTGGTACTTACATGGCCAGTACATAGTCTCTGTCCTTTATCAATCTCATCTGGACTAATGCAATAATCTCTTGAGTTTTGTCCTCTGTTTCTAGTCTCTGCCCTTTCTAATCGATCATTCACATGATTTTCAGATTAATATTTCTAAAACACAGATATTACTATGTTGTTTCCTTGGTCTAAAATCTTTAGTAGCTCCCTATTTCCTTTAGGATAAAATAAAAGTCCCTTCCTCCTGCACTTAAAACCCTACAAAATTTGTCTGCTTATGCTCACCATATATCTTTCCATTTAACCTAAGATTACTTGTAAATGTGATTGTTCTGAGATTTTTATGTTCTATATTTGAAGTTATTTGCATTAACTGTGAGGATGAATTCTACCTATATCATGGCCTCTGGATAAAGGACAGATCTATTCCTGGGGTGTGGAATAATGCTTAAGGCATGTGGGATAGTAAGAAAATGGCTGAAATGATACTTCAAGCATTCGATTATTTGTGTTCTCCAGCTGCTTCTCTTTCCAACCTCCTAGAAATGAATGTGTGACTATTTCATTGTTCTTTCTCTAGTGCCTAAAATGTGCTTGGTATAGAATAGGCATTTAATAAACACTTGTTTGTTTTATTGTTCATGATCCTGCATTTTGAATCAAAGGACTAGAGGGACTCCCAGGAGACAGTTCAAGTCAAGAAGCATTTATTAAGCCCCTACTATGTGCCAGAAACTATATTAAGAACTGGGAACATAAAACAAGACCAACAAAAAAAAGTCCTTGCTGACAATGAGCTCAAAGTCTAATTGTGAAACAACATGCAAACACTATGTACAAGCAAGAAATATAAAAGATATGCTTGTTTCCATTTTAGGACCTTTACATTCTAGAATATCATATTCTAAGACCTCTGCTTCTTTATAGTGATAGATGCAAAATCTTCTGTGATCCTTACAGTGGTTGTGTGGTATTTGAATTGATTCTTTGTGGATGTTTGAAGTATTTTCTCCTTAATCTGAGGGCTTTGGAATTTGACTATAATATTCCTGGTAGTTTCATTTTGGGATCTCTTTTAGGAGGTGATTGGTGAATGAATTTCAATTTTTACTTTGCCCTCTGGATCTTTGATATCTAGTCAGTTTTCCTTTATAATTTCTTAGGGTCATGGGTTTCAGGTAGTCTAATATTTTTTAATTATCTCTCCTAGATCTATTTTCCAGGTCAGTTGTTTTTCTGATGAGATATTACACATTTTCTTCCTTCCTTCCTTCCTTCCTTCCTTCCTTCCTTCCTCCCTTCCTTCCTTCCTCACTCCCTCCCTTCCTTCCTTCCTTCTTCCCCCCCCTTCCTTCCTCCCTCCCTCCCTTCCTTCCCTCCCTCTCTCTCTCTCTCTCTCTCTCTCTCTCTCTCTCTCTCTCTCTCTCTCTCTCTCTCTCTCTCTCTCTCTCATCATTTGACTGTTTCTTGATGTCACTTAACCAATTATAATTTTTAAGGAGTTATTTCTTCAGTGAGGTTTTGTATCTCTTTTACCAAACTATTGATTCTTCTTTTGTTTGTTTGTTTTTTGGCTTTTTGGAGGGGGGAAGGCATGTCAATTGGGGTTAAGTGACTTGCCCAAGGTCACATGGCTTGTAAGTGTTAATTTTTGTCTGTCACACCACACCATCCAGGTTCATGAATCCAAATAGATTCCAAGAACTTGGATATGGTAATGCCTTTTCCTTCTTGGTCCCTGAGTCTGGATCTCTGCATTGCTTTGAAAAGATAGACCTAAGAGAACAGTCCAGCTGTGTGAACAGGGCTGTGAATCAATGAATAATTGTAATCATAGTATAAATGGAGGCAACTAAAGGGAAGACAAGAAATTCACACCTTAAGAAGGATTTTGTCTGAGGCCAGATTTGAACTCAGGTTATACTGACTCCAAGGCAGGTACTCTATTCAATGAATCACCTAGCCTCCCCTGTTAATTTTCTTGTAATAGTTTTATTTTTCCTCTCTTATTTATGTTTCCATTTTTCTCTAGCATTCTTATTTGAATTTTAAAATATTTTTTTCTCCTTTTTAAAGACCTCTTTCCTTAGATCTTCTAGGAATTTTTGTTGGACTTGTGTCTAACATGCATTTTTCTTTGAGGCTTCACTTGTAGATGTTTTCAAGTTATTGTCATCTTCTGAATCTGAGTTTTCCTTGTCTCCTTAGAAGGTTTTTATAGTCAGTTTCTTTTCCCCTCCTTATTTTTCCAACATTTTTCTTGACATAGTATTTGATGTTAGCATTGAGTTCCATTCATTTTGGGGCTTTGTTGTCTTTTGACATGGCTTTTAAAATTTGTGCTGAAGCATAATTTTTTTTTTTAGTTTTGTGCCTTCCATCCTCCTTTTTAAACTGTATTCACTGCCTTATCAATTTTTTATCATCTACTCTAAATTATTGATTTCTCCTTTTGAGTTTTATTAAGATTTTAAATTTTGTACCTATTTTTCCTTTGATTAGGACTTTTTAAAAATTATTTTGGGAGGTATTTGTGGTCATTACAATCTGTCTTAGATGCTAGTTTTAGTTGTTGGAGAACTATTGTTTTCTGGAGATTCTTCACTTCTATTTGCACTTTTTAAAAAACCCTTTTAAATTTCTTCATTGTTTTAGTGTTTTCTTTTACCCCCTCTCCTCCCTTAATTCATTCCTTTGGTTTCTATGCTTTTTTTCTGGAGGCATTTCTTTTTGAGGATTTCTTTCCTATTACATAGGTTACTTGTTGCTTTACTATGATTTGACACATTTTTTTCTCTATTAATGTAATGAGGTTGAACAGGGCTTAGATATATCCTCTCATTTTCTTATCTTGCCAGAAGTCTGTCACTAGATTTTTTTACATTAATACAGATGCTTTCATTTTCCCCTATAATCTCACCTGGAGACAGAGAATGGTTGTCTTAAAATAACTTCCATTTTTTAAAGAAAATATGATAAAATATAACAAACTTGCAAATGTCAAATTTGTTAGATTTCTGAGGTTCATAATCTTATGTTAAGATATCACTTTTCAAGCCATTGAGACAGTGATACACTAGTAAATATTTAATAATTAACTATCCTAAAAGCCTGAACGAATGACACATTTTCAAGTTTAATCTGCATTATTTATATTTTGTTTATCTGTTTCTTAAGTCTAGACAATCACCAGAACAGTAAATCAGGCTCTGATTTGTAGCATTTGCTGATTTCTGAGTTATAAATGATAACACTGAAAATTTAAGAATCATCTCTACCAAACCTGTTTGAGCTATCTCTAGGCACCCATACATTTGGGAAAGTGCAAACATCTGGGCCTGATTATCCTTAGTTCTACTTAGCATTTTTATGAATCCACCTCTTCTGACTTAGGATCTCTTACTTTGGGAACAAGACTGTGTTCTTCCTTTCCATAGCTTTGTCTCAACTCAACTTTCTATTAAATGTAGGCATCTTTTCAAGAGTCTCACTAAACTTCAGGGTTGGTGTTCCCAATCACAACATTCGTAAAACTCTATCAATTTTGATGATTCAAAGCTTTAACCCTTCCACTCAAATCAGGGAATAACATAGATTCACTGATTATACAAGTTATAATAGTGTCCTAGGATTTGGGATCATAAAGAATAACAAATCTGCCACTTTCATCACTGTCTCTACTTAGATCTCTTGGAGACAGCCCAGGAAGCTGAACCCAAGAGTTCTGGGAATAGATCACCTATACTGCTTCCAGCCCTTTCCTTAAAACCGTCACTTAGAGAAACAGTTTCTGTGGAGACAAAGTCAACCATCCACTCCAACTTTGAACCAGCTGTCACCCACAGAGCAGGAAGGATAAACTAGATGTTATAAATGAAAATCTGTATGCTCTGTCTAGTAATAGACCACACTTGTTTAGCATCCAGGAAGTTTCATGATCTTTATTTTACATTTATTCTGTAATGAATAAATGGGTAGGCTCCCTAAAAAGACTACAAAAGATCAGACAAAGGCAAGCCCTTTTTATGCTCATTTCATTTGACTTTTCTGTCATTTCTCCCTTCAGAGCTGGGAATGGCTCCAGCTCTTTTGGGTTACAACTCTCCGTACCTGCCCATTAAGAATGTGTGTTAATGAAAAGTCAATGACTATCCCCAAACTGGTCCAAGCCAGTCTAGCTCAGGCCCCTCTTTACAGATTTATGCCTTCCTGCATGTAAAAACTCATTGTTCCCATAGGATCTGTGGAAAACAAACTGCCAGCATTTCTCACATAGATGAAACAGTAGGGCTTTCTGAGGGTGAGGGAAGAGAAAAGCAAATGCTAGAAAGGATAAATAACCACCATCACCACCACCTTGACCACCACTTCCCCATAGCTTCTGATGAAGATAGCCCAGGAACCTGAGCCCAAGAGATCTGGGAATAGCAGCACTTCCAGCCAAGAGCCTCAAGCCCATCATCCTGGGATATAATGTGGTGGTGAAACCTGGTAATGGCTCCTGCTGGTGCTACTGAAGACTGAAAAGAAAGTTATTGTCACTAAAGTCCTTGGCACTGTCAAAAATAGTTCATTGTGGGGAGCCATAGAAGCCTGGTTCAAAACTCAGATATTAAATCCTAATAGTGAACTTTAAAACAAGAACCTCTTTGAGATGCAACTTTTTATTAAGTTAGCTCCTGAGTTCTTTGTTATAGCTTAACACTTATAAGGATGTTACTTGAGTTCTGAGATCAATAGGCTATACCCCAAGATTTTAGTTATCGAGAGCCAAAATATTTGATTCAGCACTCAGGTATCTTTGCGTGGTCAGCTCTAAACGTGATGTCTTTTGAGGATTGCAGCTTTGGCTTTGAAGCTTGCTCTCAATTGTATCTGTTTAAGAATGCAGCTACATTAGCAGATACCTGAGGCCCAGATCAAAGGTCTTACCCTAAGACTTTGTTCTCCTAGATAACAAATCCTTATCAAATTATCTAATCTGTGCTACTTCCAGGATACAACAGACTAGGTAATGATTAGAAAACTTGAGTCCTCTTCCTTTGTGTCATTGCTCTATAAAAACCTTGTCCTAAGAATCAATAAATGGAATTCATCATTCTTCCTTGAACTACCCACATAGCCTGGTCATTTCTTATTCACATCTCTGGATCAGGCTAAGTTCTGGACACTGAGCAGCCCACGGCAGTTCATCATTAAAAAAAAAACTTATTAATTTGTCAGTGGAAATGATATTAATGAAGAAGTGTTGCCATTTGCTTTGCCACTACACCCTCAGGACCGTGAGACCTTTCCATTTTACTTGTAGCTGAAACTTTTGGTAAGTGTAGCCTCCTTCATTAAATGTGAACTTCTTCAGAGTAGAGATGTTCTTTGTTTTCTCTTTGTATCCCTAGCACTTAGTGCAATGCTTTGGAAATAGTAGGTACTTAATACTTCATTCATTCCAAACCTCACATTTTACAGATGAGTGTTTTGTGGCTTAGAGAAGAAAAATGATTTGCACAAGGTCACCCAGGTGGCTGTGTAGACCCTGTATTCAAATCCAGGTCTTCTGGCTGTTCAGGATGCTTATCCACATACAATTCTGATCACTAGATTAGGGGAAGCTACTATCTTACCGATGGGATGAGATGAAATTAAAGAATTTCACAGAACCATGGGCTTTCAGGGGTAAAAAAAAATCTCAGAGTTTAATCTGTTTCTGAATCTTGGAAATATGAATATTAGGGCTGTCACTTCTTAAGGCCTCTTATTCCACCTTTTAATTATGCTAAGAAATAGAAAGTCATTTCTTAATAGCAAACTTTAATCTGCTTCTTTGCATCTACCTCAGTTCTCCTAGTTGTGATTTTGTGCCAAATAAGAGAAGTTTAATGCTTCTTCCATGTGACAACTCTTCAAATACTTGACGAGAATCATCTTTCTCCATTGTTCCCACTCTCCCTCCTGTCCTTCCCCTCTCTGTAGTTATCAATCTTCTATTCTCCAGGTAGAACAAGCCTAGCTCCTTCAGAAGATGCATTTATGCCATGGTCTCCAATCTTCAAAGATGACCCTAATGTGAGTACACAGGTTAGACTTTCCATGCTACTATTTGTTCCAGTGCAATATTTTCACTTGTCTTCATGTAGAGCCGTGAAACTACTTTGTTTCATTGGTTGTCACAGCAATTTCTTAAACTTCTTGGAATTTTAATTTACCTCGATAAGTAAACAGATGCCAGACAACACTTTGGAACATGAAGATGGAGTGGTGATGACTGTTGGTAAGCTGTCTAAACAGCAAGAGGAAGTTACAAGTGCCCAGAGATTTGGGGAAACAGTATTGTAGATGGTCATGAAACAATTATTTATTGCAAGACTTAACACTTCACTAATGAACAGTGAGCATTATGCTCTGTGCCCCAAATGAGATCATGAAGAGTCTGAAATGACTGAACAATAACAATATGGGAAGGAAAAGAATGATAGCGAATACATATCCAAGATGTAGGCAATAGGTTAGAGTTATAACAGAAATATTCAGAAGGACATAAGGTTACCAGTCAATGGTGATTTGTGAATTCACAGATATCAGGAGCTTGGAAAATTTGCTCCCGCTCCTGGTTTGGGTCTGGAACTCCTTACCTCACTGTCCATGCCTATATCTACTAGATTTTGAGGTTCTCTGAAGGACATGGTTCCCTGAAGTATCCTTCTGGCTATGCAGGCTTCCCTTCAGGGACTAGAGTGAAGACATATGTCAAATAGGAAACAGAGATCACCCTGGATAATGATGGAGGCTTCCATATGCTCAGAGAAGACTAGATGACACTAAGTTCCCTTCCTTCTCTGTTATCCTTTGATATTTGGGAAAAGATGCAGATGTAAAATAGGAAAAGAAAAAGAGACAGATAGGGAGATTAAGAAAAATGACTATGAGGGAGGCTAGGTGACACAGTGAATAGAGCACTGGCCCTGGAGTCAGGAAGACCTGAGTTCAAATCCGGCCTCAGATACTTAATACAAAATTAACCATGTGACCTTGGGCAAGTCACTTCTTGCCCAAGGCAAGCTTTGCCTTCCCCCTCCAAAAAAGAAAAAAAAAAAAGGAAATATGACTGTGGAGCTGGTAATTTTTTTTCTTTCCTTTTGGCTGGGTTTCATTTCACTTCTAGGGGAGCTAGTACTTGACTTCCTTTCATGTCTGCATTGCTAACACTTTCGGATATTGAAAAGGCAGCATCTCTTGGAAACTGAAGCATCACTCCTTTTATGAGGCAAGCAGTTGACCTAGAACCAGAGATTTCTTCACTCCTGTGCATAGAGACCTCCTAGACCCTGAGTCTTCTTCAACATTTGTTTATGAAGCTTATCATTAATTCCCTTTCCTGTTTGGTAGCTGGCAGCACTGTTTTGAGAAGGCATGGCAAGTATCCTCTGGTAATGAAGGTAAAGGAAGAGGTAGTTTTGGAAAACAGGATACAAGTGACCACTACTGATTCAATTTCTTACATTATTTACCTTGGGTTCTATTTTAATTATCTCTTTTATTTTGGTGACTTTTAATTCTGATGGGAAAGAGAAGTCACAGAACTTGTAGAAAATGGGGAGTGGGGAGATATTCAGGAATACTGGTTTTGAAAACAAGATACAGAAGTTTTGGTCTGTCACACCCCACCATCCAGGTTCATGGACCCAAATACACTCCAAGAACTTGGATGTGGTAATGCCTTTCCCCTCTGCAGCTCTGAATCTGGATCTCTGCATTGCTTTGAAAGGATAGACCTAAGAGAATAGTCCTGGGGTGTGAACAGGGCTGTGAATCAATAAATCATTGTAATTGTAGGATAAATGGAGGTAACTGAAGGGAAGACAAGAAATTCACACCTTAACAAGGATTTTGCCTTTTGGAGAGGCCTGGTGACAATGAGAACTTTCTCCCTCTTAGAATCAAAGAGTCCTAAGGAGTCATCTAGTCAATCCCTTCATTTTATAGATGAGCAAAAGAAGATACAAAAGTTAAGTGACTTGCTTTAGATCACACAGAGAATAAGTGGCAGAGACAGGATTTATGACTTACTCTTCTGACTCCAGATCCATTAATATTCTCACTAGGTCACATGGCAGAATTAATGCCACAATGAGTTCTCCTCAGTGGGGTCAATGAGGACCCAGAACAATGCCTTGGTGCACCCCCTATGGCTACTCTATACGCATTGCCTGACTTGTGCCTGTGTGCCTCAACCCTGATCCAATAAATCACTGAAGGTAATGGATCCTGCCAGAGTTGACACCATTTAATGAGAGTCAAGAGAGACTGGCGATAAACCACAGACAGCCATTAATGTGTTTTAGGAGCTCTCGAGTTATCATCACACCATTCTCGGCCAAGTGGCCATGTAAAACAAATGCTGCTCCTGTAAACACACTCCACTCAAAACTCCTATTCCAGGGGAAGAGATAAGCAGCCTTGGTCCCTGGAAGACTCCTTGGCATGTCCTGGAATGTCTGGACCATATTCCCTTTCATCCCTCCTGCTTCCCCCCTTGCACTCTGACACATCACCATCTGGTTGCCTAGCAACCACCTAGCACTGCTGTGCATACTGGCATAATTTGCTGTTCCAGGCTATGAGGTCTTTTTCTTTTTTTCCCCCTCCCCCTATTCCCCTTCTCCCTATTCCCTTCTCTCTCTCTCTCTCTCTCTCTCTCTCTCTCTCTCT
>NW_027187460.1:13088857-13102995 GCF_028583685.1 Petaurus breviceps papuanus | reverse complement strand
CTCTCTCTCTGTCTCTCTGTCTCTCTGTCTCTGTCTCTCTCTTTCTTTCTCTCTCTCTCCCCCTCCCTCAGTTTCTCTCCTTCTGTCCCTCTGTGTCTCTGTCTCTCTTTCTTTTTCTTTCCTGGTTGAAAAGCAAGGAACAAATTAAAATAGGACATTTTTTTTTCTTTTTTGACAGACAACTTCAGTGTAAATGTTGAAATCTGTGTTGTCTGTCAAAAGCCGTCAATCTGAAAACTTTGCTGAGGCCCATGTATATTTAGTAACAGAGAACAAATAGAGGAAGACATTTAGATGTCAATTACTCCAGCAAGTTAATACAGAAACTGGGTATTTAAATCAAGTCATTTAGAGAAGATAAAAGAGAGGTGACTTTAGTATACTTGCTTGTATTTTAAAAATCCAGGTGTTTTTTTCCTCTTTCTTTCACACTGCCTGATGCCTATGGCATGGCATTAACTCTTCTAACATCTGTGGAAATCATGTCCTCAGGAATAGGGACCAGAGACAAATACATACATAGGATGTTAGAGCTGGGAAGATTTTTTTAAGATGCCAGAATCTCATTTATATAACACTGTAAGGTTAACAAAGTTCATTCCCCACAATGAGTTGGTGAGATAGATGGTACAAGTATTATATCCATTTACAGATGAGGTAACTGAGATTGAGAAGTTAAATGCCTTGCCCAAGATCATACATCCAGTGTCCCAGGAACACTTCACACAGAGGTCTTCCAACCCCATGTCCCACCCACTATTTATTCTCTCTACTCTAGGAATCAGCATAAGCAAGGCAAGACAAAAAGTAATTATAAGGTGTTTACTATGCACCAGACAAAGCCTAAGTACTTTACAATTATTATTTCATTTCATCCTCACAACAGCCCTAAGAAATAGGTGCTATTATTATTCCTATTTTATGGATGAGGAAACTGAGGCAGACTGAGGTTAAGTAACTTGCCTAGGGTCAAACAGCTAGTAAAAGCCTGAGGCTAAATTTGAATACAGGTCTTCCTAACTTCAGACTTGGTATTCTATCCACTCTGCCACCTAGTGACAGGTATACAAAAAATAAGCAAAAAGAAAGATAGTTACTGTTAAGGACCTTACATTCTAAGGGGAAGAAAAAAAAACATTAAGAGGAGCAGAAAAGTATGTGTGTGTGTGTGTGTGTGTGTGTGTGTGTGTGTAGTGGTGGTGGTAAGAAGAAAATACCTACTCTGGATCAAGTTGTCAGCCTCTGTAAAATCAAAAACAGAGTCAGGATGAGAATACAAGTTGGCCAGCCTCTACTCTTTCCTAAAATGGAGGACCAGAAAAGTAACCCATCAGTGGAAGAAGAGGATTGGCATGGAGGATAGCTGCACAGAGAAAGTCCTAGGCACAGTGCTAAGGACTTAGGAGACACATTTAAGTTAAAACAGTCCTTGACCTTAAGGAGTCACTTTTGTTTATGTTGTTCAGTCATGTCTGTTTTTCATTACCTTATTTGGGATTTTCTTAAAAGATAATGGAGTGGTTTGTCATTTCCTTCTCCATTTTACAGATGATGAAAATGAGGCAAGCAGGATTAAGTGACCTGCCCAGGATCACACAGCTAGTAAGTGTCTGAGGCAAGATTTCAGCTCATGAATATAAATCTTCATGATTCTAAGCCCCGTGTTCTATCCACCATGCCACCAAACCACTCTGAGGAGTTTCTGGGTAGATACAATATGCTCACAGATAAGGAAATATAGGATACATGCAAATTAAATACACTGTGATATAGGGAAATAGCAACTGGAGGAATTATTCCCCGCATAACCCCAGAATTTTATACCCAATAACAAAACATTATAGTGCACCTATAGTGGGATCTTAGCCATTAGCAACACAGTCAGAGACAGTAAGAATACTAACTGTGAGCCCATGGGCAAATAACTGAACTTTTCAGTGCCCAAGACAATGCTCTAGATTATATGTTACAAATGAGTGGCTGATCTGTAACAGTGGATGGACTTTTTATATCTGAGTCTCCCCATACTGATAAAATGGTAAGACTGGACCCCTCACTCCCAATATGGTGGGAGAACAGGAAAAGGCTTTAAGGATAATATAAGTAGAACTCAAAAAGAAGGTGAATCCACAGTTTCAATCAGTTTGGAGAACCAGCTGCCTGTTAACCCGTGGGGCATCATTAAACTAATAAAAGGGCTACCATTGTATTAACTGTGGCATATGCCGTATGTAATTGTGATCATATAGAAAGAGTGAGGTATGAACAATGGACAGTCTGCATGCCTTGTTTCTATCTACACCCTGACAAGGTGTCACAAAGGATGGCCCCATATCATTAGTTATTTATGGGAGAACAACAAAAAGAGGACAGGATGGGCAATCCTGAATGGGTAATGCTTCCGTATTGTTCTAGGAAGTAGTCTCATCAATGACATCACGTGTTCATTGGATGAATAGACAATCCTATAATCCTATCATGTCAGTTCTATCTACTGGTCTCACCCTGGGTGGGCCCAATTTCTCTAAACTTCTATGTGTGTAGTCCCTAAAATGACTTAAAGTTTTGTGAGAACAGGGACAATGTATTATACTTATTTTGTAGGGAACACAAAGTTCAGCAAATTAAGTGCTCCATGAACACTGCTTAATGTTTAACCATCTGGAATTGGCTTGCCATTTTTTTTTCTTAAGATGATAAGAGTAGAGGGGACACATCTATTCCTAGTGACACTGTAACACTTGTCTAGGTCAGTAATTCCCAGTCTTTTCAGAGTGCTCATGAGCTATTATGGTGTATCTGATTTCATGACATTCTTCCCTTTTCCTCCTGGGAGTTTAGTATGTCAAACACAATAGAACTGCCCTATAATCCTCTTTGATACTGAAATACTTCTAGGATCTGTAATTTCATCAATATAGATACTGCTCTGACCAAAACAGATCACAGCCTCTCGATAATTTAGTAGATGGTATTTGAAAATTTCCAAGGTGGTCAAAAAATTCATTATCCTAAGGCCAATGTGGTGATATGCCTCTCTGAACTTAGCAAAACTGGTCTTTACACAATAGAGATATAGTTCACTTCCAGGCCTTTCCTTGAAGTATTAGCAGCTTGATGATGTATGCCAGAACTTATTCTATGCTGGTATTGCCTTCAAGAACCCAGGAGGACCTATATGCCACAATGAAGATTTGGAAAAAAGATTTCCATGGAGAACAGAGCTCCCCGGGCATAAAAATTCAAAGGGTGACTTCAGCACTTGCATTCTTTTGACAGAATGGGGACCATTAAGTTTATCACTTAATAGGCAAAAGTAACTAATCAAAATAGGAAACTCCAGTAATCTCATCTCCTTGGGTAGGTGCATCTTGGGTAGGCTTCTTTCTAGACTATCCTTGTCATTAGCCTCATGTTGTCCCAGAGCGTGTTTCCTCCCTTGGTGACTCTATTTCACGTAAAATCCTCTAAACCCTAAACCTTCCCACCTCTAAGCATAATGTGTGTGTGTGTGTGTGTGTGTGTGTGTACGCATAATTTAACTCAGGTGCTAAAATTATTCTTAACTATTGGTTCAAGTTTATTCTCCATGAAAAAGAGAACAATAAGAGGTTGGAATCCTGGATCAGATTCTTGCTAGCCATATCAATCTAGGTAGGTAATTCCCAAACTTTTCAAAGTACTGATGCTATTTTTGTGCATTTGATTTACAGCCCCCTTCTCTTTTCCTCTTGGGAGTGCTATATGTCAAAAAACAATAGAACTGCCTCATAGCCCTATTTGAGCCCAAACCTCTTTGAGTCTGTTTTCTCATCTGTAAAATAGGAGTAATGATAGTTCAAAACACTTAGTGGGGAAAATGAGATGTTTGCTGAGGAATTTTGGAAGGTGCTGTTCAAAGGTGTACTGCTGTAATTAACGTATTATCAGGGAACGGACTGCAAGGAAGAACAAAGATACAGGAAAGATGAAAGTCTAGGATTTTTAAATGATGACTTGTTGACATAACCCTTTCTTCACCACTCCCCCCAAGAGATTGTTTTTTTTTTCCAGAGAATTTTCCGCAACATGAAAATATTCTCCATCAGCAGCTCTGAATATAAGAACATCAATACTCCTGCCTCCACCTCCATCCCCATCCCTTACTCCTACATTAATCACCTAAAATTTCATCATCATGACTCAGGTTTGTATGCTCTACACCTTCTCAACTGACATTCAGTTGCCTCTTCCCTCTGATTGGAGGGCTGAAAGACAGAAGTATGGAGCACTAAAGTCCTCCCAAAGTTTTCCTTTATAGGGGGCTCACAATCTTCCTGATGTAAGTCTACTAGGCTTTGTCTTTATGGTCCCTCCCTGTGGCCAGATATTCTATAGTCCTTCTCTTCTTCCTTTTCAGTTTCCTTTTGTTTGTTGTCTCCCTCCATTAAAATGTAAGCTCTTTGACAACTGTCAACTTTGACTCTGTCTCTCTCTCTCTGTCTCTGTCTGTCTCTCTCTCTCATTTGTATCCCCACTACTTAGCAGTGTCTGGCACATAGTAGGTACTTAATAAAGGTATACTGAACTGAATTGAAGTGAAAATCATTTTAGAGTTTCATAAAACTAGGTCTGGGAATCATTGGTGTAAAGGATTCACAGGTAGTAACATTGCCTGAGGAGAGTCCCAGCAAAAGGGGAGGAGGAAGGGATAGTAAGAGGAAGAGAGAAAAGAGAAAACAAAAAGAATCCAATATGCCATGAATGTGCCCTGAGGAGTGATAGTGGCCTCCATTATTCTGGATCTCTTTACAGGAAGAGGAAAGGGGAAAACAATCATTTATTAATTACCTTCCATATGCTAAGCACTGCATTAAGAGTTTTACAAATATTATCTCCTTTGTCCTTCATGAACAGCCCTGGAAAGTAAGTGCTAATTCTACAGCTGAGGAATCTGAGAAAAACAGAGGTTAAGGCAATAAATCAAGTAACATTTATTAATTTCCTTTTATATGTCAGGGCCTGTGCTAAGCACTGGGGATACAGTAAAAGGGGAAAAGTTCCTACCCACAAGGAGTTTGCAATCTAGTTGCTTGGTCACAGCATGATGTGGTTGAAAAAGCACTGAACTTAGGACTGGAGACTTGGTAGGTATGGTGAATAGAGCACCAATTAGAACTCAGGAACACCATGCTAGTTGTATGACCCTAGGCAAGCCACTAATCCTTATTTGCCTCCATTTCCTCATCTGAAAAATAGGGATAATAATAACACCTGCCTCCAAGAGTTGCTGTGAGGATTAAACGAGATAATAATTATAAAGTAGCTGGCACATATTTACGCTGTGTAAATATTACCTATTATTGTTTTTATAGTTATTATTGATCCTGGTTCTACCATTGACTGATTAGCTCTAACAGTTGAAATTTTCTCAAATATGCTCCTGAGGTGACAGCACATTGGTTTGTACTTGTTTTTCCCCCCATCTAAATGCACTAACTGAATTCAAATGACTGCTTTGTCACAAACAACATGGTGCTTGCTCAGCTACCACCTAACTGAAGAGAGGAGAACAGCCATGATAGAGAAGACATCAGGATGTAGAGTAGGGGGAGGAGAAGCAGACACACTGCAATCCCTCTCTATCATCCCCAAAGATCAGCACCTTGGTCAGCTCACACAATACCCACAGGGGAGGCCAGGTCACAAGCATAGCTGCTCTGTACTGTGTGCTAGGGTGTACCTGTGGCAGTTGATCTCACTTTGCTGATCCAGCAATGTTCAAAGGTGGGGCTTCATAAGCCTTTTTTATGCCTGAATTCTTTGGAAGTGGGGTGAAGCCTACTATAAAGCCAAGCACAAGCAACTTTCCAGAAGGCTGCCACTGTGAACAGTTTTCAAGATTCTGATTACACAGTATAGTAAACTCTCTATTTATTTAGTAACAAACTAAGACAAAACATTCAAAGAAAATCAAGGTATAGCATTTACCATGTTACAACTTATCACTAAAATAGCCACATAGTTTTCACCAAAGTGGTCACATAGGTTACATAGGTTTTTTTTTGTTTGTTTGCTTTTTGTTTTTTAAAGCAATTGGGGTTAAGTAACTTGCCCAAGGTTATTTTGTGTAGGTGTTAAATATCTGAGGTGGGAACTGATCCGGATGCTCCTGACTCTGGGGCTGGTGCTGTTACAGTAGTCACATAGTTTTAAGCAACGTACAATCATTTAGTCAATCACAAAGTCCTTAATTCCATCACAAAGTACAAAACTCAAAGTCCCCCACCCATGGGGTTCAATTAAGTTACAATATCATCAGTCACTACTCAGTACCCTCTTAAGGGATGGTGGAAAGTACATAGGCCATCCACCCCTAGGTCACAAGAAAGTTGCAATTTCATCAGTCAGCATTAATACCCAAGGAGAGGTCTTTTCATCTTGACTCGAGGCAGCCTCTCAGCTTCTGTGGTTCCTCTTCCATGGTCCCAGCTCTTGCCCAAATCTAACCAACTGCCACCTGAGTTTAAAGGCAGACAGCTCCAAGTTCCTTGTCCAGTTCTCCATGCAGTTCCTGTACCACATTGAAGCTCACAGTGTCCAGTCCACCTCAAGTACTTCACAGTTTCTGTTCCTGGAAAGAGAAAACTTAATAGAG
Source organism: Petaurus breviceps papuanus (assembly GCF_028583685.1). NCBI lineage: Eukaryota > Metazoa > Chordata > Mammalia > Diprotodontia > Petauridae > Petaurus > Petaurus breviceps. The sequence goes on along the minus strand of NW_027187460.1, from coordinate 13,096,358 downwards.
CCACAACAATATCTACACACACATCAAACTTAGGAGAATTACAACAATATTCACACACATGGTCAGCACTACCATCTCAATTCACTTTCTGCCTATGAAATCAACATAGACCCAAAAGAGACAGACAAAATACTGACACCACAGTCATGCTTCCTCTGGCAGCTCAGGCTGGCCCTCGGAAGTCTTCAGCAGCTCCAACTGCTTCTCAGAAGCTCTCAGAAGGAGTTTGGCTGGCTCTCAGAATAAGCTTGGCCACCCACCACAAGTTCTGTTCTCAAAATCAAAATCACTTTCTGGACTCTCCTCCTCAGCCTCTTGCTTGCTCCAAGAGATTCTGTCTCAGTTCTCAGTTCTCATTTCTCTTGTCAGTTCTTCCCAATTCTCAGTTCAGTCCTCAGTCCAGCAGTAGCAGCCCAGCCTCCAGATGTTCACTGAGAGAAATTCTGGCCTCTATCAGCTTTAGTTTTTCCTTATATAAAGTATTAGCTCCTCCCTGTTCCAGTCCCTTCCTGTTATGGCAGCAACAGGGGTTCATACCTTCTGTTACTTAATAGAGGCTTGATATAATTAACTTGAAACTAACTGCTAAGTACCTGTTACCTTACCAATGCAAAGGGATCTTCAAATTCCATTATTATTATACCTACTACTCCTGTCATTTTTTGCCTACATTGGAGATTGAAGGGAATGCTAAATTTAAGTTAAATGTTAGTGAAAATAAAGATTAAATTATTTTTTGTTTGCAAGTACTAAATCTCTGCTATCTTTCCATGGATTCTTTGAGGGTCAGGGGTGATCTGAAGCAACAGAGTGATAGCCAGGCTACATACATTGTTGAAAATAATTGGCTAATGTTTCCTCTAAACATCCCAGTCAAATAATGATTCTTTACATTTCAGATGGTATCATGTCCCCTTATAAGTCTCTTTCCCTTTTCCTTCTCTGCTGCACTCTCCTACTTACCATGCAAAGCTGTCTCAACTTGGAAAAGTCACTCCTAGTATCTGTGAAACCCTGAGGCCCTTCCCCTCCCAGAATGATTCTTTTGTGAAGGAAAACTAGGCCATCTTTTGCCTCAATTCTTCCTAGCCTTTAATCACTGAATGGGTATTGTCTCAGACAGACTGAGACCTGGTAAAGGCCTTAGCTTGAAAGGGTCAAGATCTTCCAGTGCACCCTTGGCCATCACCAGTAGTCCTAATCTATGTCTTACCATTGGACTGTGATGATTCTGGAGGAGAGAGTGAGGCTGATGACTTTGCACAGCTCTGCCTAACTTAAATCTAATTCACTTATAAGTCAAGACATCACCTTCCTGATGTCATTGGTCCTCTTGAAGAGCAAAGGACAAAGAATAACAATAATCCAGTATCTAGGCCTCAGTTTCCTACTCTGTAGCATTGCAAAAATTATGTATGCCCTAACTACCTCACAGAGTTGTTGTGAGGAAAGCATTTTGTAAACCATTAAATGTTATAGAAATGGGAGTTATTTGAAGCAGGCAAGCAGTCAGCAAGACAAGCAATTTTCCTTTTCCAGAGAACCCTGAAAACACACCAGAGACCCTCAAGTGCCACAGGGCAAAGAAACTCATTGCTCAGTCACTCAGGTTCAAAGGTCCATTTATATCAATAAAGAAGCCCTGTAAACAAAATGCAACTCTCATTATTGGTATGCTCAGCTTGCTGTGATGGTTGAATGAACACTTAAGATGAATGCTCTGATTATGCCCAATTTGTGATTTTATAGTTGTAGAAAGATGGGGAGAAGGAAGTGAAATTGGTTTCCTCAACATTAGCTTGATGGGAAAAATACACACACACATACACACACACACAAACACATCATCATCTCGTGTTGTTTTTTTTAAACTGTAGAATATGATGTGTAAAACAATAAAGTTTCCATCTGCAGGCAACAAGAAATGCACAGAAATAAATCGTGCCCCTGGGTTTCTCATTTCCAACCATGTTTAAAGCAGTGCTACTTGGGTATAGTACTCAGTGAATTGCTAATGAGGGAAAAAAACAGCAACAAGAAAACAGACTGTTGGTCCAAACGAGTTTCTTTCACTATTTTTTAAAAAGCGTTGTGGTTGTGTTTTTTTTTTCTAAGCTCGCTTTATGCCTTTCAGCAGGTCACTTGCTTTCTTTAGGCCTCAATTTCTTTTTCTTAAAATGATGCAGCTGGATTAGATGATTTCTATGGTCTCTTCCAGCTCCAAACCTAGCTATGGTCGTTCAGAATACCATGTTGTAAAGTATTTTCTAGCTCTGATATTCTATATTCCAAAATCCTTTCTAGCTCTATTTCTGATGTCCCATGCTCTGACATTCTATCTTGAGGACAATAGATTCCCCTAGTCTCTATCTTGGAAGGGATATGTGAGGCATTTTTTCCTGAGTAGAATCTCCCACTATAGCATCCTTGATGAATGATGACCAAGGTTCTATTGGAAGGTCTATTGTAATGGGAAATTCTCTGCTTCTTGAGGCAATCTAGTATATTTTTAAATTATTTTTTGGAGGCAATTGGGGTTAAGGGACTTGCCCAGGGTTACACAGTTCAGTATATTTTTAATAGCCATAATCAGGAGGTGAAGTCACAAAGTAAGAAAGGACCATAGAGGCCATCCAGTCCAACCCATACTTGAAAAACAATTACAACACAAAACAAAGAATCTCTTTTACAGAATAACCAAGTGGTAATCCAGCCTCCATTTCAAGTCCTGCTGTGAGAAGAATTTACGCCCTCCTGGAGGAGCTCATTCCACTTTCATTGTTAGAAAGGTGTTTCTTGACATTGAATCTAAGTTGACCTTTCTGCAGGTCATCACTAATTACTTCTGCCCTCCATGGATAAGCAGGACCATTTTAATTCTTTATATCCTAAGAGAGCAAATACTGAAAGGCAGCTATCACACCCCACCTAAGTCTTCTCTTCTAAATCAATGAATAAACATTTATTAAGCACCTATTATGTGCAAGGCTTAGTGCTATGAGCAAGAAATACAGAGAAAAATGAAAAAGTGCCTGCCCTCAAGGAGATTACCTGTATAAACAGGAAAAAAAAATGAACAGTTTCTGTCTCTCTCTCTCTCTGTCTCTCTGTCTGTCTGTCTGTCTGTCTGTCTCTCTCTCTCTCTCTCTCTCTGTCTCTCTCTCTCTCTCTCCCCCTGTATGTATGTATTATATATATTATATATTACATATTATTAATATATATCATATAAATATATATTTATATACACACAATTGTTTTTGTTGAAATTTTTGTGTTGTGGCCAGCTCTTTGTGACTCCATTTGGGGTTTTCTTAACAAAGATACTGGAGTAATTTCCCATTTCCTTCTCTAGGTCATTCTACAGATGAGGAAACTGAGACAAACAGGGTGAAGTAACTTGCCCAGGGTTATATAGCCCGTGTCTGGGACTGGATTTGAACTCAGGTCCTCCTGACTCTAGGCCTGGTTACCCTCCCATAAATGGGCTCTTGCTTGTCAGCCTTCTTCTTCCTCCTTATAAATTGCTACATGTTAAGGTATAGGAGTTAACTCTTCAGTACCATGGATTGGGAAATAATTCATTAAGGTCACAGATGAAAGTGCTGAGGTTTGCAAGCTACCAGATGTCAAAGAGTTAAGGGTGAGAGGATGCTTTATTACTGTTGTCTGCTATGTTCAATATCATAAGGTATGAAATATGAAGTATCTCATTAAGCCTATTTCACAGTAATGAAATATTCATGAAGTATAAATTTCCCTCCAACATAACTTTAATTTTTCTTTATTCATCTATGAAAAGGGCTAGTAAAAGTCTCTCAGAATTCTGCCAACCCAGCTGGCAGGTCCAGCTCTTTGGGGGTTTTGTTTCTATTTCTTTCAATATTTCACATGTGTGTAACCATTTTTGTACATTGATCATTTTCAAATTTTTCCAGCTCACAGAAATATAATTGTACCCTTCTCCCGCCATCCCCATGCATAGAGAAAGCACCATCCAGTTGAAGGACCGACAAATAATTATTCATTTTGGAGATTAATTTTAGTTACTGGGTATTATTAAATGAGTACATGTCAACAAAGGAGATCTGGGCTTGGGATCTGGATCTACTCTTGACTAGCTGTGTAACATACAGAAAATTATTCCTAGTCTATTTGCCTTGGTTTCCCTATACGTCCAATGGGAGGTGGGGATGGACTTGATGGTCTTTAGGGGTCCAATTTACCTTTAGAGACTATGATCACTATAATGTGGCTCCTAAAAGGAAGCAGTTTGGGTCTGTACAGAACAGAATACACAGAAAACATTACTTTTGTTAGTTTTGACTGCTATACTTCTATGAATACAGCCTGGGGCTGCATTAGCTTTTGTGGCTCTCACATTACACTACTCACTCACTTTAATCTTGTGGTCTATTAAAATCACCCCAGTTTTGATCAAATGAACTGCTATCTAGCTGTGTCTCTCCTCTAAGTGTACATATACAGTATATTCTTGACAAATTGTAAACATTGTGCAGTTTTATAAAAAATGCATTTTTTTCAGTTCCGATATGGTACATTATACACATTTATTCCTCTTAAATTTCATTTTGTTTGTCTCATTTCATTATTCTGTCCCATAAAGACTGGTTTGGATCCCACTTATATTGTTATCGAGCATGCTAGGTGTATCATTAAGCTTTTGGGTCAGCCACACACCTGACAAATATCCCATCACATCCCATGAATGCCTTCATTCAATCCAGTGCTAAAAATATGGAACAGTAGAGGACCAAAGAACCAATCCAAGGGTGCTTTCTTAGAGTTCTTCCTCTATCACTACTCACTAGTTCTTATTGTTCAACCTCTTTCAAATTCCTTCACGAAATCTACATAGACAATATCTGTGGCACTCTGCTCATTTATATATCTATACTTTGCCTGGATTATCATTATTTTTAAAGTCTGATAGTATTCTGTGCCTAAATTTGATAATATTCATTGAAGATATTTTCATGTCTAGCATTTTACTTTCTTGTTCTGATAAACAATGTCCTTTCCAATTTTCATAGTCCATGTTTTAATGTCCTTTCTACTGTAGGTAAGGTGATATGACTGGACCTTTGTCCCAGGATATTGAAATTTAAGTTAATGAGATTTCTTCCTGAGAAGTCATTTGGTCCCCTCCATCCATCCTTTAGAGTCTTCCCCCAGCACCAGACCACCCATTAATTCCAGCCATGGCTCCTGCTTGTTACAACTTCCTTGCTTGCCTCTTCCCAGAGAATTAAGAGTCAAGAGGTCATCAACCGTCCTACAAGGTTTCAGGCAGAATCACCTATTATTGAACTTAACCATGAATGACTTACACAGAAAACCATCTATGGTTCAATGAGGGGCAAAGGCCTAACCCAATTGCATCACTAGAAGCAAAACACTGAGGCCTTTCTGTGCTCCAGGTGTGTCTGTAAACCTCTTCACCAACAACCTCAGCAACTCTGATGGGAGGGTAGAGCCATAAACTCCTCCATTTAAGAAGAGGAACAGAACAGACATCTCCTCAAACATCTGCTCATTTTCTTCCAATTTGTACTCATTTTGGACTTTTTTTTTACCTTCTCCACAATGCCCTGGTACAGGTACATTCCTTCCCCCCACATCCCTCTTTTCAGTTTTCCTTTGTGTGTTGCCTTTCTCCATTAGACTGCAAGCTCCTTGAGGGCAGACTGTCTTTCTTGTTTGTATTTGTATCTTCAGTGCTTAGCATAGTGCCTGACATATAGGTACATAATAAGTGTTCATTAATATTTATTTACAACCCTAACATCTTATATTTGAATATATTCTAGATCTTATATTCTAAGATCTAAGCTCAATGACAAGTTTTTGTTTTGAATGATAGGATTACCTTCCTCTTTTTCTTTTGGGGGAAATTGTTACACAATAAGACATGAACCTGAATTTATAGAACTGGAAAGTCTGGCTCTAATTTTCCTGATGTTTGTCCTGGAATAAAGAATTTGACAAAGGCAATTTTGTGAATGACAAGAAGTGTTTTCAGAGATAAGTAACACTTTATTAAACTGATTCCTTTGATTTTTAAAAGGAAATGATATTGATCATTCAGCAGCCAGGATTCTTTTTCTTAAGCATTTTATACTTCTAAGTCTCTTAATAAGTTCAGAGGCAGCAGAACACAGTGGAAAGCATAATGCATCTAGAGTCATTGGACCTGGGCCAGAACCAGACCTCTTCTGATTATTACCCCTGTGTCCTTGGGAGAATCAACTCTCTGCCCAGCCTCTCAGGTTCCTAATGTGTCAAATCACAGAGCTGGACTAACTGATCTTTAAGGTTACTTCTGTTTCTAAATCCTGATTTGAAGATCAACCATCATGTGCTTTTTTGTCAAAGTTTTCCACAGAAGACTGGTTTGCATATTTTATATTGTTACAGAGTTCAAAACAAAACAAAACAAAAGAACACCAAGATTTACAAATTTGTGGTAAAGGTCAAGAAGAGAAGTATTTTGTTATTACAAACCACGGTAGGGAGAGGTTGGTTAGCTCTCTGAGAAATCTCTGTAAACCCAGTGAGCTCTCCCAACAAGCCATTTTCTAACAAATGTGTGTGTATACATACAAGTTTATATACACACAAGCCATTTGCAACACGTTTATGTAAATGTTTATTGACTGACATTTGACAGTTTATGTAAACTGATTGACTGACAATAATGAAGCATATTAGAGTAAAGATTATTGGGCTTAGAACCACAAAAATCTGGGTTCAGAATCCTCTGTTGGATATTTACTGTCTCTATGTGATCCCAGGCAAATAACTTAACCTCTGTGTATTTCAAGAAAATCCCTCATGTTTATCTACTGTCAGAAATAATTGTAGATATTGTGAAAGATGTAGTTGACATAACTGGAAGGAGATTCTCCTACTGAAGAAATTCACAGAGCCACCTAGAACTAGGGTTCTTTTAAGACTCACTGCAAGTAAAACTACTAGTACCTTCTCATCTGAGCTTACCTTGTGCCTTGTGACATACGCAGATACCTATATGGACACATACCTTGATGTGTCTAGCATACATGTATGTGTTGTCTCCCCTGTTAAAGTGTAAACTCCTTAAGAGCCTGGAGCTGTCCATTGCATCTCTAGTGTCTGTTTAGCATAGGGCTTGGCACATAGCACATGCCAAACAAATGCTTGTTGATTGATTGTATGGTTGTGTAATTATGTGATTGTATTTGTGTGTGTGATGCAGTAGGGGGAAGAGGAAGGAGGGAGGGAGAGAAAAAGAGAGAGAGAGACAGAGAGAGAGACAGAGAGAGACAGAGATGAATATGGTAGAGGGAGAGAGAGACAAAAACAGAAGCAGAGAGAGAAAGGGAGAATAAAAGAGAGCAAGAGAGATGTGTAGATGGAGAGTGAAAAGGAGAGAGAGGGAAGTTGAAAAGAAGAGAGACAGAAAGAGAGAGAGAGAGAGAGAGAGAGAGAGAGAGAGAGA
>NW_027187460.1:13047532-13088757 GCF_028583685.1 Petaurus breviceps papuanus | reverse complement strand
AGAGAGAGAGAGAGAGAGAGAGAGAGAGAGAAACCAGTAGAGAGGAAGAGAGACAGAAGACAAAGAGAGACTGAGGATTGAGATGCAATTATCTTTGAGTCAAGACGGTTGCTTATAGAATTGGAGGAAAGGGGTTTAATAAATCGTTACCAGTGAAATTTAGGTTAGATCCTGAAGGACTCCCTGTCACTGAAGGTTATTGAACACTGGAAAAAGTTACTGAGTAGGTTATGTCATTCCTCCCCCAGAGATCTTTGAGAATAAGGAAGAAAATCACCAATTTGGGACAAAGTGTAGCTTAGAGGTAGAGCCTAGACCTGTGATACATGTGACACATGTGAATTTGCTTCCAGTTCCAGGAGGACATAGAATCCTAATAAGAACGATTTACATCTGTGTGATGCTTTATGGTTGTTACGGAGTTCCTGCTAAAAGTTATCTCACTGGAGTTCGACAACCAACTTGTAAGCTCACTGATGAAAATATTGCTATCCTCATTTTACAAAAAAGGAAACTAAGGTAAGGGAAATGAATTCTCCAAGGTCACACAATTATTTAACAATGAACCTGGGTCTTTTGGTTTCAAAAGAGCAGATTGCAAACTGTCCCTGCTTCTGTGTGCTATACATCAACTCCTCTCATAAAACTCTAGTGAATCTACAAAATGTCTTAGGGGCCTCCATCCAGGTCTTTTCACATTGACTAGATGCCAGTGTAGCAGGAAGGCTGCCTGCTGGTATCCCTCACTTTTTTAAAACTACATCACAGGCCTCCCTATTTCCAATTACATGTTTCTAGAATGTGATCTCCCATGCCAATTCTTACGTGCCAACCAAGTCATTGTTCCCTAATCCTATGCAGTCTGGTTAAGTTCCCTGTTGCTCAGTAAAACTTTTGAGTTTCCCAGGGGATTGGTCCTTTGAAGATTATGGTTCTTGAGGGGTAGGTAGGTGCTGTGATGACTGTGCTGGACTTGGAGTAGGAAGAACAAAGTTTGAGTCCTGTCTCACTCACTTAGATATGTGACCCTTGGTGTAACCCAAGTTACTTAAGTGCTCTCAGTCTCAGTTTTCTCCTCTATAAAATGGTGATAATAATAGAGTCTATCTCACAGGGTTGTCATAAGGATCAAATAAGATGTGATATACATCTATTTATCCATCCATCTGTCTATATATGTATTTATCATCTATCTATTCATCTATTTATTGATCTATATACATTATATGTGGCATATAATGTTAGCTATTATTATTATATTAGAATTTTTGTTTAGAAAAACATGTGAGTGCACGTGTGTATGTATGTACATTTGTGCACGTGCATGTGTGTGTGTGTGAGAGAGAGAGAGAGAGAGAGAGAGAGAGAGAGAGAGAGAGAGAGAGAGAGAGAGAGAGAGAATCTTCTTACAGTTTTAGGTAATTTCTCAAATATCACCTAATCAGTTCTCTTTTTTCTAATCAATTCTAGTCCTGATTCATTGTCGTTCTGAAATGCCTGTCCAAGAAAAAAGTAATGGCTAAATGGACTACTCAAACAATTGGCACTACTCAAACAATTGTATGTCATTGTCTGGACAGTAGACATCCCTTATTTGTTTGGTTTCCCTTTATGAATTGTCAAGTGAATTGTGAATTTTCCTTAATGGTAAAATTTCCTTTATGAATTGTTAGGCTGATATCTGAGCACCTGTGAATTTCACCGAGGCTGCAATGTAGTCTAGGGCTCTTCACAACCAGTATAGTGTTAACCAAAACACAACTATCTCTATATCCTCCTCATCCAAAAGGGAATTCCTCTTTTATTTAGACTTTGCACAGTATATGACAGTAGTGAACATCTTTGACAAACAAATTTCTCTGTTTATGCCACATTTTCATTGATCATCAGAGAAGCTTTGAGTAAAGTTATCATTGTGTTTGCAACTATCAAGGAATGTTGTATGATCCTGACAAGATAATTTTTAAAGGAATATTCTGCTTTGCAGAGTCAAATTATTTTAAAAAACTAATCAACAAATAATAAAACAAGTGAGATCTTGCATTTCCTACAAAGTAACAATACAACTGAAAATATCTACTGTTACAGAAAATACTTCTGAGAGCCTACATGTCCCAATTGATTATCCCTTACACATGGACAGCTGATTCAGAAATTACTCCTACATCAATAGTGAATTATTTTCTGTCTAAGGTGTAGTCAATCATGTTTGTGTGTGTGTGTCTGTGTGTGATGCTCTTTGGGCATTACCTTAGTCAGTGCCTTCCAACTCTTCTTTTGAAGAAAATATTCATGAATTACCATGGCTGCATTTTCTGGGTAGTCTTCAAGCTTTTTATATATTTTCTTTTAAAATTCTTGAACCATGTTTTCCATCATTATCATCATCATTATCATTATTACCACCCTATCCTCTTCCAATATTTATATTGAAATCTCTGAATGACAAGATCACCTTTGACAAGGCGTGAAAAATCTGGTCTAGTTCTTCACATGACTTTCCTCCATCTTTGTGCTCTGCATTCGATGTTGGTTCACAAGGTGAAGCTATCTTCAAGCTGGTCTTCTTGCTCTGTTCATCATGATCACTGTAAGAAATTATGAAAAAGCATTACAGGGCACCATTTCTTGTTGTCTGTGGTCACATGATGAAATCAACTTTTCTAGTTACCTTTTCAAAGAGATCTTGTTAATCAGTCTATCATTTAATGGCAATTCCCTTATATCTTCTATTTTCATTAAATGGAGAATACCAATATCAGTAAGGATGATCAGTAAGGATAAGCTTCTCCAGTTGCCTGAGAAAATGGCTACAAATTGGACAAGGATTTCCCATTGAGAAGACCAACAGTTGAATTGAGGTTTCTGACCAATCTGAAATCTATGTGAGTCTTACTATCTTCTTTCCCTTTTCTACCATAGATTAGCACACTGTGCCATGGCAATTGTTAAATCTAAGTGTTCCATTTTACAGATGAGGAAACAGACCTGGAGAAGTGAACTGACTTGCCCAAGATTATTCTCAAATTAAATAGCAAAGTCAGAGTTTTAGTGAAGGTTCATCCTCTGAATATAGATCTGGGGTTACAAAACACTGCTTTGCAAGTTCACCATTGACAACACTTAACAAGAGAGGGGAAATACAAGGATGAAGGTCATAATGTATTAGTAGGTGGATAATGACAATACTCATGATTATGATCACCATAATAATAACCCATACAATAGAAACTCACGGGGGTGGCTAGGTGGTACAGGGACTAGAACACTGGCCCTGGAGTCAGGAGGACCTGAGATCAAATCTGGCCTCAGACACTTGACACACTTGCTAGCCATGTGACCTTGGGCAAGTCACTTAACCTCAATTGCCCTGCCTTCCCCCTCCAAAAAAGCAAAAGAAAAAAAAAGAAACTCAACATTGGGTGGCCAACTGTACACTTATTAAGGATTAAAGGATTCTAGATTTAGATTTAGAATTGTAAGGGATGTCAAAGGCCATCTAGCCCAATGTTATAGATGAAGAAACTGAGACTTGGGAAGGTTAAATGATTTTCCCAAGGTTACATAGGTAGTAAATATTAGAAATGAAATTTGAATAAGAATTAGTGGATTTTTCTTCTTTTAAAGATACATTGTCTTCTTGACCCCCAAATCCTTGGGGAGTACAAATTTTCTCTTCCCCTCTTATCTTTCTAGGATATGTATATGTATGTGCATATATACACACATATGCACATACATATACATACACATATACATAGTATATATACATATATGTATAATGCACAAAATATTAAAAGGACAAGAGGTCAATCTCTAGTCCATAGGGGTAAATCCTCTCTGGAGGATTTATGGAAGGATATGAATATGAGCCACATAATATGAGAAAACACTAATGGGTTGTGGTAGAGACTGTTTATGTTAAGAGAATTATGGAATCCTCCACATATTGATGTAAACAGATGGAGAATCTTGTTTCATTTGTGGGCATTGCCCATCCACTCACCCCTCCCTCACATCAGGGAGAAATCACACAAGAGAGCATAAGTTTCTTATGTAATTCTAACATTATATCATGTTTGGTGCCTAACTCAAGACCTGAGACAATCCTCATCTCCTCTGGAAAGGATGGTTCTGGGCTTTAAGCCTCAAAAAGGATAGTAGTTCATTTTTCATCTTGCAAAGAGGCAGGTGTTTTATGCCTTGGGGGAGAGTTTGTGGTTAGGCCATGATCTCATTTGTGGCTGATCAACATGACATACTTAAATGAAGGATCTCTAGGCCTTCAGAAGGACTCTTCCATTCCAGTTAACATGGGATATTATTTTGCTCAGGCTGATCCCTATATCCTGAAAGACAATATTCTCTCTTTATCCAGTGGACTCTTATCTACCCTTTAAAGCCCAAGTCAGATGCATAGTGGCCACATGGAACAGTGGAGAACATGGTAGACCTGAAATAAAGAGGACTTCGGTTCAAATCCCACCTCACATACTTACGTGCATACTTGCTTTACCTGATCTCTTTTGGTCTCAGTTTCATCTGTAAAAAGAAGCAATCAGACTTTATATTCTCTAAGGTCCTTTCTAATTTTAAATCTCTGATCCTATACATAACGGAATTACTGAACCTCCATGTTGGGCATCAGCATCAATTTAGACCATCTCTTACCTAAACAACAGTTTACTATATAAAATAAATTCCTCAAGGGCAGAGACTATTTCCCCCAAAGTCACACTCTCTTCAAGTTTTCTGTCTCTACATACTTTCCTTTTTTGAACATTCAGATGCTCTCTCTTTTCCAGTCTTTCAACACCTCTTGTCCACAATCTTATATTTCATAGATGACTGACAATGGCTCGGTATTCAAAACCTCTGGTTTGTTTTTTGTTTGTTTCCTATGATATAGTTCTTTTGGACTTGTCGATTTTAATTCACCTATGATAACCAGGGGTTCATTTACTATTAACTTAGTTTACTTAGGTATCTATTCTCTACTGATCATTTTTGTCCCATCCTTTTTGTACTGAAGATTGATTTCTCTGATAGAGAAAATAAAAGAAAATTAAGAGTTGAAAACTGTTTTGCATCCTGTCCCTCATGTGGTAGCATTGTCCCATCCCATTCTCTTTTGTCTCTACTATTTTTCACAACATAACTTTTTTTTTAAAGCTACCCTTTTTATTGTATTTAGTATTCTTTACCAGTCTTGGCTCGTTCAGAGAGTTAATTATCCTGACCACATTTTTATAGGATTGTGCCACACTTTCAGATTCTCCTTCAATTTTAGGCCTTTCCTTCTTACCTTTGTATTGCCTTAAAAAATTGGTTGGCAAATTCCCTGTGAATCTACACTAGTCTTTCATACAACTCTCTTTTTTCTTCTTCATAAGAATTATTTTCCTTTGCATTCTCAAAATTTAATTCTTTGGTGCTTTTCATCTCTCCTGCTCTAACTTTTCTCTATATAATATTGGCCCATGAAGTCCTACCCATTTTTTCTCTGTCTTCCTATATTTCTTTATTACAAATCTTAAGATATAATTATAATTTTCCTCCAAAGTTTCCATCATTTCAACTCTAGAAACCAGTTCCTCTATGTTGGTGATAACCAGATTCAGAATAGAATTTTTCTTTTTTTGGTTTTTCCATCTTTTAAGGATTATAGCTTTATTGTTAAGTGAAATCAAGAAAGTATTAGCTACTCTGTTTTGATCAGAAAGAATGGTTTGCAGTTTTCTTCTCCAGCTCATTATACAAATGAGGAAACTGAAGCAAACAAGGTTAAATGACTTTTCCAGGGCCACACAGCTGGTAAGTGTCTGAGGCCAGATTTGAACTGACGAAGGTGAGTCTTTCTGATTACAGGCCTGACACTCTATCCATTGCATTACCTAGCTGTTTTCTTCTTCCTATACTGTAGCTATTTTCCATAGTATCTAGTTTGTTAAATATAGATAGGTAGCTTTTTCCTTCCCACTTCCTTTTTCAGTTGAAATATCTTTTGATTAGATTGTAAGACTCCAACAATGACATTTTTGGGAGGCCTTGTTAGGTGCAGAACCCATAGTTCCTTCATTTTAAACCATGACTCAGAAGCCAATTCTACTCAAATACCATATTCTTAATCAACTGTTCATTTTCCAAAAGTTTTGGGATACTTTTCTTTTTAGTAGACCTCTACATTATTCTTGCCAAAAGCAACCTCCTTACAGAAATGATTATCTAGCTTCAGAGATTTTTAATGACTTGTGAAGAATGTGTTGTTTTAACTATTTCTACTGAAAGGATCATGTTATGTTCTACATAATTATTTAGTTTATATCTTCTCCTACTAGACCATAAACTTCATGATGACAAGGGCAGTTCTTATCTATCTAAACTTTCTATCCTTCCCTAGAACGTCTCAAGGTGTTCTTCACATGGTAGATGCCTTATATGTATTTGTTGTGATTTATGAAAATCACAAAACTCAGATTTAGAAAGGAATCCAAAGATCATCCTAACTTCTATCTGAACAAGAATACAATATTCTTAACATCATCCATTTCTGTTTGAAAATCTCCATTGTGAAGAAATCCATTGTTTTCTGGAAGTAGCCCACCGATCCTATGATCAGAGAGCACTGATTGGTAAGAAATTTTTCTTTTTTTTCTGTTAACAACAGTTTCAATAGTTTTTCCCAAAGAGACTATGGATATTGTTACTATATCTTTAAGACAGACTAGAATCTTGGGGAATTAGTTAACTGTCATCTGTGAGGAGTCTGTTTGAAGAATGCCAGCTTAACTGTCACTCTGGAGTCTGTTTTAATGCAATGACTGGATGGAGACTGATTAAGGACACTGAGAAAGTACTAAGAGAACTTCTTTCCTGGGAGACTAAGTGATTTACCTGTCATGGAGAAAGAGTCTGAAGAGACATTTTCTATGAGAACTAAGTTTAACTCTTAACTTGTGAAGAAACATCAGGAAGAGAATTCCTGAGAAAAGACTTCAGCAACCTGAAAGAGCTGAATGGTTGGGACTGTTTTTAGCATTTGCTTAGAGATGACTATGGAGGTGATCATTCTTATAACTGATATATTTAAAATAATTATTTACTTTTATTAATTGTTTGTTACACTGATAATAAATTATATAGTCAATAACCATGATGTTTATTAAAACCTAAGAGATTAGGAAAATTGATAGTAAGAGAGATGAGCAGGGTTAATTTAAGAAAAAATGCTAAATAAACTGGGGTTGGGATTTAATAAGAGATATTGTAATTTTCACAATTCATAAGAAAATATCAGAACATGCACCTTGCCTTAGAATACTATTTACTTTAGGATTAATCTCTTGGGGGCAGTTAGGTGCAGCAGATTGAGCATCAGGCCTGGAGTCAGGAAGATCTGAGTTCAAATCTGGCCTCAGACACCAATTAGCTTTGTGACCCTGGGCAAATCATTTAACCCCTATTTGCTTCTGTTCCTTATATGTAAAATGAAGACACACTAGAGAAGGAAACGGCAAACCACTCTAGTATCTTTGCTAGGAAAACCCCATGGACATAGATTTGGACATGACTGAATGACTGAACAATGGGTCAAAAAACACACTGAGGCTGAGTGGTTTGGTGTGGTTATTGAACAGTTGAGAGGCAGTTAATTAGCATAGTTAATAAAGCTTTGGTTATGTAATCAGGATGACTGAAGTTCAAATCTTAACCTCCTCAAACACTTGCTAACTGTGTTAGCCTGGACAAGTCTTTATACCTCTCTCAGTCTCACTTTCCTCATTTGTTACAAAGGGATAATACTGCCTGCCTTGGGCACCTAGGTGGCACTGTGAATAGAGCACTGGCCCTGAAATCAGGAGGATCTGAGTTCAAATCTGTCCTCAGACACAACACACACACACACACACACACACAAAAAACTAGCTGTGTGACCTTGGGCAAGTCATTTAACCCCAATTGCCCTCCATAAAGGAAAATAAAAGTACCACCTGCCTCACAGGCTTGTTGTGAGGCTCATATGAGGTAATATGTGAAGTTTACTTAGAAAATCTCAAATCCTTATGCTGTTATTTTTATTATTAATGTAGAGTACCACAGAGTCCATCTCACCCTATATAACCTCTATGTTACATATGTGTATATAATGCATATATGTATGAATGTTTTGTTGCAATCTGCCTTTGCAAGAGGAAAGTAAAATATCTCCTTGTCCCATAGGACAGTCCTTCAAATATTCAATTCATTTCAGGAAACATTTATTAACCATTTGCTATGAGCCAGGCATGGTATTGAGCTCTGGGGATACAATTAAGAAAAAGAAAAAGATAGTCCCTACCCTCAAAGGCCTTATAGTCTAATAGAGGAAGACATCACACAAAAGAAAACTGAAAGGGAGTGGGGAACACCAAGAAGGTACCTAGCTCAGGGGCATGGTGTTCCAAGGAATCAGAACTAACCAGGGCTGCTGATGGAAAATGAAGAGGTACTGGAAAGTTCTGAAAGTTCTGAGACCTCTATAAAGGAAGTCTTTGAGAGGAGTTTAAACTCCATCCTCCAGTCTTCCAATCAGTTGGAAAAGGCAAACTGTGAAAGTTTAGGCAATGTTGAGTATCAAAAACTGAGTCAATTATCAGTGTGATGAGGTTTCAGAATATTAGCTTATCCTGGGGGAAAGCATGAAGCTCTGTGGAGTCAAAATGAGGCAGAGCTTGGAAAATGGAGAGTTGCCACTGAAAAGTTACTTAAATTTGTAGTCAAGTAGTCAACCAAGTAGAAAAGAAGATCCCTAATCTTAAGAAAGAAAACAAGTCCTTGAAAATTAGAATTGGGCAACAGGAAGCCAGCAAAGTTATAAGAGACCAAGAAATAACAAAACAAAATCTAAAGAATGAAAAAATGGAAGAGAGTGAAAAATCTCATAAGAAAAACAACTGATCTGGAGAACAGGTCAAGAAGAAAAAAACTTAAGAATAAATGGACTACCTGAAAGCTACAATCAATAAAACAATCTTGATTCAATAATACAAGAAATAATTAAAGAAATTTTTCCTGAAGTGTTAGAAGAAAAAGGAAATGTAGAAATAGAAAAAAATCTACCAATCACCACCTGAAAGAAATTCTACAGAAATATCATACTAGATTCCCCAAACCCCCAGCTCAAGGAGAAAATATTATGAGCAACATGGGAAAAAAATTCAAATATGACAGATCCATAGTTGTCATCACACAAGACCTAGCAGAGGCTACACTAAAAGATTACAGGTCTTGGAACACTATACATCAGAGAGCAAAATAACTGGAATTGTAGCCAAAAATATCATTCCCAGCAAA
This sequence comes from Petaurus breviceps papuanus, assembly GCF_028583685.1. Classification (NCBI taxonomy): domain Eukaryota; kingdom Metazoa; phylum Chordata; class Mammalia; order Diprotodontia; family Petauridae; genus Petaurus; species Petaurus breviceps. Next base: position 13,079,424 of record NW_027187460.1, on the reverse strand, counting down.
GTTAAGCATGATCCTGAAAGAAAAAAATGGATATTTAATGATTGCCAGACTTTAGTGATTTTGTTGCAAAAAGAATCTGAAATCAATAGAAAATTTGACATACAAGATCCAAGAGAAATATAAGGCAAACATTAAAGATTAATTATAAGGGACTTGGTAAGGACAGACTGTTAACTTTTATATGAGGAAATTATAAATAGTATTTCTAAGATTGTTATTAGTAATTGTGCAGTTCCAAAGAAAGATTGGGATAGAGCTGAGTATGATGCTATGCTGAAAAGTAAACCTAGGGAAAGGTAAAAAAAAGTAATTATCTTATATACAAATGAGGTGTAAAAAGAGGAACTGACATAGAAGCATTAAATGGTAGAGGAAGGCAGATAGTTCTGAAACCCTACTCTCATCAGCAATGGGTTAAAGAGGAAACAATACATATATATATATATATATATAGGCATGAAAGTGTTCTAAATTCAGAAAGAAATAAGAGGCTAAGGGAATAGGGAGGGGAGAGAGGATAAGGGAGGAGTTTTAGTGTGGGAGGAAAGGATATGGCAGGGATCTTTGGTGGCAGGGTGGTTGATTAAGAAGGCAAGATAACAGGTAGAAGTAACATAGAAGAGTGAGGAGGGATAAGAACTAGGAGATACATACAAACACAAAATAAAGATCAGGCATAGAATTTATTAGGGAAAAAAAGCAGGGGTAATCATGACCTCTGGCAAAGTTAAAGCTAAAATAGATTTAATCAAAAGAAAAAATAAAAGGGAAAAAACACCATGTCAGACATATTAATCAATATTGTTTTAGACTATTTGAAAGAACCAGACAGTATAAGGTTGAAATATTGCTGCAGTATAGGAAATGATGAGTTGGTGAACTTAGAAAAATATGGAAAAACTTGGACCTAGGAAGGGAGGCATCATCTACCATCAGAGAAACAGAGGACAAACAAGTATAATATGGTTCTATATAGATGCATTTTAGTGTCTATGTATGAGTATGATTATCAATGTCTAAGCATATGCATGTATATTGAAGTGTATGTATATATGTGTAGATGTACATATGTTTGTGTGTATGTATGTATATATGCATTCATGTATACATGTATGTGTGTGTATAAATGTATCTGTGCTTAATTGTAGCCTTCTTGGGGCAGGATGGGGAAGAAAGGACAAAGGGCAGAGCAGAGAACAAAAGAAAACTTGCAAGGAAGCAAAGAAAAGATGGATAGCTCAGAACAATTTGTAGTATTATATAGCCTTTCTTGAAATGGAAATTTATTGCTGTATATTTTGAAGCCTCTCATGTTCTGCTGTGCACATGACAATGCTCTTTTTTCTTGTGTATTTAAGTTTAGAATATATTTCTTTTTCTTATTGTGTATTTAAGTTTTGGTATTTAAAATAAATTGATTTTAAAAAGAAAATTACATTTCCCACTTCCACCCTCTTCTCAAGATTTCACATCTTCTGACCAAATGTTCCCCATGAAAACCAAACCTCGTCTCCTATCCCCTGACCATTCTCAGTTCTCTGCCCTTCCGTCTCCTGTGCATGCCTTTCTGATGTACTCCAGATTTCCTGTAAATAGTAGAAATAGAGAGCTTAGGTGTTGGAAGGGACCTCAGTGGCTATCTAGTACAACCCTATGCAAAAGGAATCCCTGCTCTAACCACCTGACTAGTGATTATAGGTAACCTCTGCCTGAAGATCTCGAAGGAGGAGGAGCCCCTCATTGCTTTAGCTGCCTTCTACTTTTGGACAGCTTGGGTGGTCAGCAAGGTTTCCCTGACAGGGAGTCTAAAGTTGTCTCTTTGCAGCTTCCATGCACTGTTGATGAAATATACCTAGAAATAATCATGGTGCTCCAGATGTGGTCGGAGCAGGGAAGAGTTCAGTGTGACTGTCGACCCACTAGCCTCCCCTCTCCCTACAACTTTTTCCCATAAATTATTGTATATACATTTGCTTGTGCAGTTGATTCTTGGAACTCAAGTATGGAACTATAACTATTCTTTTTTTTTTCAAATGCTTTATTAACTTCTGATTTACATCATTCATTTACACCAGATTTTGAGTTACAGATTTTCTCCCTGTTTTTCCCCTACCCACCACCCCAACATAACAGTCCCACAGGATATCCCCTCCTCCAATCTGCTGTCTCCCATATTTTCTCCTATACATCTTTCGACTTTTCGATGCCCCAGTGCCTGTATATTTTATTTCCCAATTACATGTAAAATGGTATTAATAATAGTATATATATATGTATGTATTTGAATATTTGATTTTAAAACTTTGAATTCCAGATTCATTCCCTTCCTCTCTTGTCACCCACCCTTACTGGGAAGATAAGCAGTTCAGTATAGGTTGTACATGTGGGGCTAATGCAAAACAATAACATAGTAGATATATTGTAAAAGACTGACTATATTTCCCTCCCTCCTATCCCACCTCCCACTTGTTCTGTTCTTTACTTTAATCCCGTCCCTTTTCAAAAGTGGGTACTTTCAACTTCCCTCCCCCCAGCCTGCCCTTCCTTCCATCATCCTCCCTCTCATCCCCCTCCCCCCCTACTCTCCTGGAGGGTGAGATACCCTATTTAGTGTTTATTTCATTCCCTCCTCAAGCCAAATTCAATGGGAAAAATATTGAGGCATTCCCTTTTGCCTTCCTATTCTTCCCTTCCATTGTAACCATTTTCCCTCACCTCTTCTAAATGAGATAGTTTACCCCATTCTGTCTCTCCCCATCTCTTCTCATTATATTCCTCTCTCACCTTTTAATTTCACCTTTTAAGTATCATTCCTTCCTGTTAAATTGGTCCTGTGCCCTCTATCTATGTATACCTGTAAACATATATACACAAATTCACATATGTATTCATATGCCCATATACCCAGATATATAGACACACACACACACACATTATATATATATATATATTTCAATTCCCTTCAACTACTGAGAAAAGTTACATTAGTTACAATTATTGTTTTTCAATGTAGAAATGTTAATAGTTCAACTTTGATAAGTTCCTTATGATTTCTTTATCCTGTTTACCTTCTCATGCTTGCTTCTTGTAGCTGAATGTCAAATTTTCTATTCAACTCTGTTTTTTTTTTCAGCAAGAATTCTTGAAAGTCCTCTATTCCACTGAATGACCATATTTTCCCCTGAAACATGATACTGGGTAGGTGATTCTTAGTTTTAATCTCAGCTCCTTTGCCTTCTGGAATATCATATTGCAAGCCCTTTGATCCCTCAGTGTAGAAGCTGCCAGATCCTGGGTTATCCTGATTGTGTTTCCACAATATTCAAATTGTTTCTTCCTGGCTGCTTGTATATTCTCTCTTTAATCTGGGAATCCTGGAATCTGGCTATAATATTCCTAGGAGTTTTGGGATCTTTTTTAGGAGGTGATCGGTGGATTCTTTCAACCTCTATTTTGCCCTGTGGTTCTAAAACATGAGGGCAGTTTTCTTTGAGAACTTCCTGGAAGATGATTTCTAGGTTCTTACTTTGATCATGGCTTTCAGGTAGTCCAATAATTTTTAAATTATCTCTCCTGGATCTATTTTCCAGGTCAGTGGTTTTTCCCATGAGATATTTCACATTGCCTTCTATTTTTTCATTTGTTTGGATCAGTTTAACAGCATCTTAATTTCTCATAAAGTCATTAGCTTCCATTTGCTCCAATCTAATTCTGAAGCAATGATTCTCCTCATTGAGCTTTTGAGAGTCTTTTTCCATTTGGCAAATTCAACTTTTTAAGGAATTCTTCTCCTCATTGCCTTTTTGAGCCTCTTTTGCCATTTGAGTCAGTCTGTTTTTTAAAGTGTTGTTTTCCTCAGTCAGGTCGTTGACTCTCATTTCATAATTTTCTTGAATTGTTCTCATTTCTCTTCCTAATTTTTCCTCCACTTCTCTTATCTGCTTTTAAAGGTCTTCTATGGCCTGTAACCAGCTCGTATTTTGCTTTGAAGCTTTTGGTGCAGGAGTTCTGACTTCACTGTCTTTCTCCTGTTCTATGCTTTGCTCCTTTTTGTCCCCAAAATAGGAGTCTAATGTTGGAATCTTCTATCTGCTTTGTTTCCTTTGCCTGGTCATGCAGCTCCTCAGTCACTTGACCCCTGGGCTTTTTGCCACAGTAGGACTCTGCCACCAGACAGGGGAGCTTTCGTCCCAAATACTGGGGCTTTCTCAGATGCTAGAGGTTAGATGGGTGCCCTTTCTTAGGCCTCCACATGCTCTGGCTAGCTGGACACACACACCAGGACCTCCACCTTAGGCTGCAATCCAGATCCAAGCAGGTTAAAGCAAGAGCAATTACCCCTCAGACTGGTGCTTGGTCCTGCTACACTCTGCAGGCCAGGAACTGAAGCTGCCACGTGGAACTGGCTGGCTGTGCTGGCGTCTCAGTGGCTTCTCGTCCCTGGGGCAAAAGCCATGTACTCCCACTTACTGGGTCCCAAAGTCTAGACTTCACTGACCTCTCACTTTGTCCTTTGCATCTATATATTGATAAATCTGGAAACGGCCACAGCTGCTACTGATCTGGAGTGGCCAGTGGCTGGTCAGGCCCGCCCTGGGGCTTAAGCCACTGCGTGGGGCTGGGCTCGGCTCCCAGAGAGCTGTGCTAGCCAATTCCTGCCAGCCTGCTGGGCTGTCCTCAGCTGGAGGTCAGCTTCTTTGTGTCCTTTTGTGAGTTCCACAGCTCCAAAGTTTGTTTAGAGTCCCCTTTTTACATGGGTTGGGGAAGGTGGAAGCAGGAGCAGTGGGGAGGTCCTGCTTCTACTCCGCCATTTTGACTCCACCCCCTAACTATTAAATTTCATTTTATTAACTTGATCTCACCCTAATCTGTCAAGACCTGTTTAGTTCTTGACCCTGTCAGGAAATGTGTTAGGCTAGATAACCCACCTTTATGTCATCTGCAAATTACATTTATTAGAACTTAATAGAAGCAAAGGACTCAGAACAACATGTTTAAATAATATTCAAACATCTCACTTGTGAGGATCTTTGTGTCCTTCAGATGAATAATCTTCTTCAAAAAAGGAATTGTCATTGTGTCTACAAAGAGCTCATGACTCAAGCATTTTGGACAGAGCATTTTTAATTTTTGTTATTCCCAGTCATCAACATAGCTACAATAAAATGAGCTAGAGAAGTAAACGGCAAACTACTCCAGCATCTCTGCCAAGAAAATGTCAAATAAGGGTCATGAAGAGTTGGACAGAACTGAAAAATGACTTAAGATCAAAAAATTAATTTTACTCTAAAAATCTCAATGATACTAGGATAATGTCAAGAAATTTCCCAAATATCTTTCCTCCTTGTCACTTTATATAGCACTTTGTGCCTTTATAATACTCTATTAGAACACTCAATTATGTATTATGTTGACTGTATTATCACTAACTTATTGAAAGCTTGTTTTATGTAAATGTAAGTCTCATGTCTCTCTGCTAGCTTGGGACCTCCATGAGGGCAGGTTTGATCTCCAGATCTCAGAATTTTCTACAAGGTGTTTAATAACAGGTTGCTAAATTATTTAAATTTTCACAGATGTGGGTTTCATTAAAATGCACTGTGGGGACATATTTTCCCAGATGTTACTGAATGTTCTGTAAGCCTCTTCTGTGATTGGTCTGTTCTTTACAAACCATTGTTTTCCTCTGATGAGAACAGAAAGCTTGTCAGCACTGGAAATCAATGAAGTAAGTTAGGAGGTGATTACTTTGAAATATAGTGTATGCTCATGTAGCTATAATAAAATGTTTTGAAGCTATACTTAAGCCACTTTAGTAACAGATTCAGCCTTAAACTAAAGATGTCAGCTATGCCCTGAGGAGATGTCAGGTTACCAGGACCATTTATATAATTCCCTTTCCAAGAAGACAAAAAGCAGAGCAGAATCTGGCGTTATAGAAATTCAAAGCTGAAGGCAATTGGAGCCATTTAAACCAGTGGCTACCTCTACTGGAATCCTATTGACAAAATCCTTACAAAGGCTCTTCCAGTCTCTACTTTAGGACAGTTGAGGGCAGTGAATTCACTGCTTCCCAAAGCAGCTTATTTCATTTTGGAGGTAACTCTAATTTCTAGAAAAAATTTCCCCATATTGAAACAAAAATCTGTCTTCCTCTGAAGTCTTCCTGTTGTTTATATGATCTGGTAATTATGGAGTTGATACCAAAAGGAATCTTTGGGGAGGCCGGGGGGGTTGGCATGAGGCAAGCAGGGTTAAGTGATTTGCCCAGGGTCACACAGCTAGTAAGTGTCAAATATTTGAGGCATGATTTGAACTCAGATCATCCTGACTCCAGAGCAATTCACTATCCACTGTGGCACCTAGCTGCCCATGAAAGGAACTTTCAACACCATCTTATCCAATCCTCTCATGTCATACTTGAGGAAACTGCGGCTCAGAGGACTGGAATGGTTTTCCCAAGGTGGAAATTTAGAAAGTGGAATTTGAAAATTAGAAGTAGAATTTGAACTTTGGTTCTCTCTTTCCAAACCAGTGCTCCTTTTGATGGGTCAAGTAATGAACCTCTTCACTCTTCCAAATGATGTTTCTTAATTTCCTTGGACAATTTCTGTATTCGGATGTATTAGATTAGGATTAGGTCCAAGCAATTATGGAACTGGTTGTAATTGGCCAATCAGTCAAACAACAATGATTTATTATTTTATCTACTATGGACCAGCCTCTATGCTAAGCACTGAGATTACAGAGAAGACAAAAAACATAGTCCTCACCTTCAATGAAATAGCAATCTGATGGAGACAATATGCAAACAACTATACACATACAAGATACATACAGAGTACAGGTGGAGATTGAGAAAGGCCTCCTGTAGAATGAAGTATTTGAACTGAGCCAAATCAGTAAGTCAGGAGTCATTTGTTAAGAATTTACTAATGCCAGACAATGTGGTAGTTGCTGATTTGTGGTTATTGTTTGTCCTTCATTCTAGAAAAGGACCATGATATCTGGAAGGTGATGCCATGGCATATAGGTCAATTGGATTTAAGTGAGGCAGGGCTGTGCAGAGTGGCCAGCCTCACTTTCACCTCTGGAGCTATTTGGGTCAGGTGTCAATATATAGATTAGGATGACTAGAGATGGCCCATGATGCAGTGAGGGACCTTGGTCTTTTCAAGCTAACATCTTGAACAAGTTTCAGTTACACTGAGGCAACACACATTCAGGAATTAAGGGTTAAAAAGAGGGAAAATGTAAGACAACCCCTGACCTCAAGAGCTTACAGTCTAATAAGGGAAGACTACACATAAAAAGAAGCTTAAGAGCACCTGGGTTGGGGAAGAAGGCACTTAAGTGGGGGTGTGGGAGGAGGAATTACTGAGAATCCAAGCTGAACCTAGAGGAGAATCAAGGAATAAACATGGCTGGCTGAGCTACTTCCTTAAAATGAAAGTTCTGGAAGGACCTGACCCACAGAAGAAGGGACCTACGGTTGGAGGGATCTTCTAGGGGAAGAAGGTTGTGAATGGTAGAGAAAGAAGTCCCAAGATTTAGGAGTGGGGCTCAGAGAAGAAAGAAGGAGGAAATCCTGAAGGAAAGCAGGGAAGTCAGGAGGTGGGGGTGAGGAGGGAGAATTCCATATGTCAGGGACAGCAAAGGAAAGGCATACAGTCAGGAGATGGAGTGCCATGTTCAAGGAACAGCAAGAAAGTCACTTTCACTGTACAGTCAGGTATGTGGAAAAGAGTAAAAGATGAGAATACTAGGAAGGTATTAAGGGTATTGGTTATGAAGGGCTTTAAAAGTCAGATGGAGGGTTTTATATTTGATCCTGTCATTATTAGGGAACTGCTGGAGTTTATAGTGGGATGACATGGCTGAACTTATACTTTAGGAAGGTTGCTTTGGGAGCTGAGTGGAGGATAGACTGGGGTGGGGAGAGACTTAAAGCAAGGGGACTGATCAGGAAGCATAGAGAATGAATGAACTTCCCAGGCAGGCTTTGAGGCAGGATTTGAACCCATATCTTTTTTTGCTTTGAGCTTTAGTGCCCTATCCACTGCAACATGCTGCCTCACTAAGATAGTTTCAGACAATGAAGAGCTTTGAATTCCAAATATATTGAGATTGATCAGGGGAACAATCATTTTGAAGAGCCCCATGATTAGTTTGATGAGATTATGGCATGGACCTTTGTCAGAAGGGGGCATCTCCCATGGAGCTAGGCATGTGCCCTAGCCCCTTGCTGAGAGAACACAGGAAACTCCTTTGGTGGAGGCTGTCTTCAAGCACCTGGTGCCAGGGAGTTATTTATATCTCTGTTGTCTTATAAAAATGAACTGGAAAATGATCCCACCCTTTTGACCCTTTGCCCTTTCAGACAAGAGACCAAAAAATGGCAATATGGAGCATATGGCACATAGCCTGTGTTTGCCTAGACAAGTCTAATATTGAAGTTTAGGAGAAAGATAGGGCTTAGATGAGCAGATTTGAATGTCATCTACATAGAAAAGATAATTGAACCCATGGGAGCTGGTGAAATTACCAAGAGACAGTGAGGAAAGAAAAGAGAAGAGGGCCCAGGAGAGAGCCCTGGCTGTTCTCATGTATAGAGTGACAGCAAAGGGAGCCTCAGAAGAACCAGGGGAGAGTAGTACAGCAAAACCCCAACCATTCTCTCCCCATCCTTCCTACTAACATGGAAGTACTTACCCAGAAGGAGATAACATAAACTGTAGGCTTGAATGGTTGAGTCAGAGAGTAGGAGATAGGAGACATAGAGACAGAGAGATGGAGAGAGACAGAGAGACAGAGAGGCAGAGAGAGAGACAGAGAGAGAGAGACAGAGAGACAGAGAGAGAGAGAGAGAGACAGAGAGACAGAGAGACAGAGACAGAGAGAGAGAGAGACAGAGAGACAGAGAGACAGAGACAGAGAAACAGAGAAAGACAGAAATACAGAGAGACTCAGGGAGAGAGAGAGAAAGAGACACAAGGAGGAGAAGAAGAAGAAGAGGAGGAGGAGGACAAGGAGGAGGAGAATGGAGTAATGGGAAGAGGAAGGGGAGAGAGGAAAGAGAGGAAGAAGAGATGAAGCAGTTCACCAGGTTCAAGGAGTTAAATTAAACCTCTAGCAACAAAGAGGTGAACAACCAAGGTTTCAATGGAAATTAAACCCTGGGTGAACTGGTCACTATATAAGGGCATCATAATAAAGGAACAGACATCAAGGCCTTATGAATACAGAATCCAGTACATTTTCTTGGCCATATGAGTCTCCTACATGTCCCACCTCCCTCACTAACATCCAATTAACTTGTATGTCATGGCATCACCTCCATAATGTCATGGTCCCCTTAGAAAATGAAAGACAAGCAAAGCCATGTATCACTACCAATATATTTTGTTTATACACTCTTTCACTGATCCCCTTTGTATTTGTTGGACATCTTCACCTGGATTGTCCTATTTTCATCTCAAACTCAAAATGTCTAAAACTACTCATTCTCTTTTCTCCCAAAACCATTCCTCTTCTATACTTCCTTATTTCTCCCAAGGAAAAACATTCAGGTTTATAACCTTGGAAATTTGGATACAGTTAAAGGGCCTCACTTGAGGACCTAGACGGCTACATGTGGCCTTGAGGCAGCAGGTTCCACACACCTGCACTAAACCATATAGTGACCTCTATATAATCAGGAGATAAAAGTTTCCTTTAAATGAATGCATGTATGGTCTTCACAGTAAAATGACAAATAGGACATTGATTCATGAATTTACTAATTATACTTCCCAGCTCCAGATATTAGTTGCTGTTTGATTTTTATCCATTTTATCTCCTTTGTTGGGGCAGCTAGGTGGAACAGTGAATAGAACACTGGACCTGGAGTCAGGAAAACCTGAGTTCAAATCCAATCTCAGATACTTATTAGCTTTGGGAAAGTCACTTAACCCTGTTTGCCTCAGTTTCCTCCTCTGTAAAATTAACTATAAATGGAAATGCAAAATCTCTCCAATATCTCTGCAAGACAATCCCAAATGAGGCCTTGAAGAGTAGGATGCAACTGAAACGTCTGAACAACAATAACAATCTCTCTTGTCCGCTAATATAATTCTCCTTCATGCCTCTGGATTTCCTTGATCATGAGCAATCACAAAGCCCATGCTGTTCTAGAGATCTGCAGGGAAATCAAGCTCTAGGCTTTCTTTAGTTTATTACAAGTACTCTCAGCATTGGTGAAACCAGAATGCTGCACAGCTGGACCAGATGCTTGTCATCCTAAGGCCTGTAATAAAGGCAGATGCAGCAGAACAATTTCGTAAGAGAATCATCTGTTTATGAAAACCCAAGAAAGCAAAAGAGAAATATTGTTTATGTTTTATGTCATTCACACCCATTTAGGCCTTGGGAGAATGTCAATGGCTATTGCTCTCATTGCAGCAGAAGTGTCCTTATTTTTAACATGGGAAGAGCGTTGACCTCAGTCATACTCCCAGCTCGTCCATCACCCAGTTCTATGACTTTGGGCAAGTTACTAAAATTCTGAGCCTCATATCACTCAACTGGAAAACGAGAGTCAGACTAGGTTATCTCTAATGTCTCTTGCAGCTCTGACATTCTGTGCTTACATTATTCTAATCAAGAAGGTGAAGTGGTCATTCCTTGAAAAGCACATTGATACACTTGTATAAGAACCATGAAAGATTCTGTCTTCTGTAGGTTTCCTCCAGTTCCCACTAGATTATGGGCACAAAGCATTCAATCCTCAATCAATCATTTGAAACTATTATATGTCAAAATATCAGCACAGCTGTTATCACACTTCCCAGATGCTGTTTCTGTTCCCCACCAATGCCTACATGCTTTGTGAGTATTAACTCTACTAAGTCTGAGAAACTAGTTGGATTATCTCCTTTCTACAGATGGAGAAACTGGACCATGACAAGAGACTGAGGCACAATCATAGACATGCATGGCTTGTTCTGTGCCCTTCAATCCCCCTATGCTTTATTATGGGAGGAAATATTAGTTTAGTTAGTCACTGAGAGGAATGGAATCAGTTTCCTTGATTTTCAGTCAGGCACCAAGAGCTATTGAGAGCCCATCATGTGCATAACATAGGGATGGTAGGGAGACAAATAGAATAGAAACAGAAATATATATTGCTAGATCCAGAAGGGAACTTTAAAAAAAAAATTCAATGTAAGGGTGGGGTCTAAATAAGCACTCCCCTCCTTCCCCTAATTTAGCCCTGACACATTTATTAGGTGAGAAAACATCATGATTGTTTACTAAGTGTGAATAAGACCTGGGCACCTCCCAAGGTGCTATTTGAATTTGTTATATTGGCTGAAGGGCTTGATCACATCCTCTGCTGAAGTTGATGGGATTAATATTAGCGCAGGGAGCTAGGCCTGGAGTCAGGTTTTGTTGTTCAATTGTCCCTGATTTTTCCTGACCCCCTTGGGGGTTTTCTTGGCAGAGATACTGGAGTGGTTTGCCATTTCCTTCTCCAGCTCATTTTCCAGATGAGGAAACTGAGGCAAACAGGGTTAAGTGCCTTGCCGAGGGCCATGCATCTAGTAAGTGTTTAAGACCAGATTTGAATTCAAGGACAATGAGTCTTCCTGACTCTAGACCCAGCACTCTATTCACTGCACCACCTAGCTGCCCTAGAGTCAGAAGACCAGAGTTCAGATCCAACCTCAGACACTGTGTGATGCTGGGCAAGTCATTTAATATCTGTTTGCCTCAGGGATGGGGATTTTAACAGTTCCTACCTTCTAGGGTTTTTGTGAGAATCAAATGAGATAATCTTAGTAAAAGCACTTAACACAATGAGTGATTGGACTTTATAATATGTAAATATTTTTCCCTTTCCTTCTCCCTGCTTAAAAACCATCAAGCTTGTTGGAATCAGAGATTTGGAGCCAATGGTGAGCCAGGGAAGAGTGCTCCAGACAAGCACCTGAGAGCGTGGGGTGCTAAGAGATCAACTCAGCACCTGGGACTCTTCTCTGCCCTCTTGGATGAAGGATTTGGGAATTTACATGAGTGTTCCTGAGAGAGGCTGCATCCAGAGCTAAAATAAGAAGCAGGGCTAATTCAAGATGCTATCAGAAACCCCACAGAAAAGTTGTAATGGGATTAAGGGGCACTTCCCGAGTTCCCAATGAAAGAGAGGAAAAGACTTCCACTCACCAATACTTAAGAGTTGCCTCTTTGCCACATATACTGTCTAAGCCTGAAACTGCTTTTCTCTGGACTCTGCTATTAGTGAGAGACTACGCCACATGCTTTTTTTTTGGGGGGGGGGAGATGATAACTAACATTTACATAGCACTTTATGGTTTACAAGGTGATTTACAAATACAATCACATTTTATTCTTGCAACAACCCTGAGAGGTAGGTGCCATTATTATCCTCAACGTACAGATGAGGAAGCAGAGACAGAAGTTAAGTGAGTTACCCAGGGTTACACAGCTAAAAAGTGTCTGAGGTCACATTTGAATTCAGCTAATCCTAACTCCCAAATCCCTTGCTCTATCTACCAAACTACCTGGCTGTTTAGGATGAGTCATGATTTGAAGAAATCTAGTGACTATAAGAAGTGGAAGTGAGAAGGAAATGCATTCCAGAGATAGGAGACATTTATACAATGAAATTATAGATAGAATGTCATGTATAGGCATTCTAGTACAAATTAGCTGGCAGGCTAGTTTGACAGAAGGAGAGTAACATGAAATAATAGTTGCTAAGTATGTCAGGGTCATGTTTTTGAGGGCTTTAAATGCCAGACTAAGGAGTTTGTGTGTTTTTCTGAGGCAATAGGGAGTCATACTGACAATCTCTGAGTTAGGGATCTATATTAGGTAGACCTATGGTAAGATCCATGTTTTAGGAACATTTATTTGGTAGTTGTGAGGAGGGTGGATAATAGAGAAGATGCTGAAAGAAGGGAGAGTGGTTGGGAGACAATTGCAACAATCCAGGTGGGATGCTGTAGGGGCTGGAACAAATCTCCTTAATAAAAGTATATGCTATAAAACTTGGATTCAGTAAAATGGCCACACCTGAGGACCCACAGGGCCATGTGTGGACTTGAGGCCACAGGTTTCCCATGTCTGATCTAGTCCAATCTTTCTATTTGATAGCTAAGGAAACATTTCAATGTCCAGAAAGTTTAAATCACTTACCCAAGGTCATGCATTTGATTGGGAAGAGAACCAGTTTGTTACCAAGTCCATAATTTAAGCTTTTTCAAGTTACTAGTGCTCTGCTGAAAAAATATCATGGAGAACTCAGGAGACCTCAAGATGTTCTCTTCACTGCACCACCATGTGTCATGTCATCCTTTCAAAGATGGAAGAAGATTTGAGTAGAACCACTGTCCTGGAACTGATTCAGACTAACAAGGAGGAAGAGCTGATTGCTGAAATAGAAATGATAGGAGTGTTGGGGTGGGGGAAATACTGCTTAATCTTAGAATTTGTGGCAGAGAAAAAATGAGCATGATATGACATGTGCACTTAGCTTTGGGAAGAACAGATTTTCAAAGTTAAGGGACAAAAACACAGTAGGGGAAGTTAGCCCAGGACACATGGAGAAATCTCAAGGATGAAATTCTGAAGAATGAAACAGAAATGGTTCTGATGAGGAGGAAAAGTGTCTAAAAAACAGATCAAAGGAACGCATCAACCAATGAGATTAGAGGGAAAAAAGTAGAGATGATGGAAGCTTAGTGACAAAAGGAGGATTAAATGCAAGAGAACATTTTAAGAAGTGTGTCAGATATCCTGAAGTTCATCATGAGTTAAAACTGATGGAGAAAGTTTGTCTCACTTGTTTTGCCTTAAAAAAAAACCCAAAAAACTGTATTGGAGAAAGGAGAATTATCAAAGAGGTATTATTACTACTTCGTCTAGCATAGTGGATAAAGTGCTGATCCTGGAGTCAGGAAAACCCGAGTCCAAATGCAACCTCATACTTACTAATCATATAACCCTGGGTAAGTCACATAACCTCTGCTTTGTTTCCTCCCAGTGTTATTGTGAGGATGAGATAATTATGAATTACGGTGCCTGGCACATAGTAGGCACTATATTAATGTTAGTTGTTGTTTTTATTAATGATAATAGTGTAGCACTAATGAAGCCCTACTTTGATTCTATTTTTTTTTTCAGGAAGAATGGCCTTTAGACCTGAAAAGACAGGACAAAAAAATGAATCACAAGAAGTTGAAACCAAAGCTAAGGGAGAAGACCATAAGGGAGCCAGCCCTTTGCTTACCTTATTGAGATGAAGTTACTGGGTTTGTATGACCCATGCGGCAGGAAGCTGAAAGAAGTGACAAATGTTCTTGCTCAGACACAGTCATCGATCTTTGGAAAAAGTGTGGAAAAAAGGAGGGGGACTACCAGAGTTAATGGATGATGTCGAAACATGTTTTGCATGACATCATACATACAATAGGCACCACTTTTTCTTACCTTTTCAAGGGATGATGGAGGATTGGAGAGAGGGTTAGAATTTGGAACTGAAAATAAAAATTAAATTCAATTAAAAAATAAAACAGGAGAATATTGTAGATATACTTTACCTACCTTTTAGCAAAGAATCTGATAAATCCTTTCATGCTTTTTTTGTGGACAAACTGTAATATAATTTAGTAGATTCAGAACTAGTTGAATGTCCACATCCAAAGAGTTATCTTTTTTTATTATTATTTTTGGAGGGCATAAGGTGGGGGCAATTCGGGTTAAGTGACTTGCCCAAGGTCACACAGCTAATTTTGTGTTAAGGCCAGATTTGAACTGAGGTCCTCCTGACTCCAGGGCTGGTGTTCTCTTCACTGCACCACCAGCTACCCCCAAAGAGTTATCATTAAAAGCAGGTGGCCCAGTATAGAAAGAGTGCTGAACCTAAACTCAGAAAGACTTGAATTCAAATGAGGCCTCAGATAATTTACAAGTTATTTGATCCCAGATAAGTCATTTAAGTGATATTTCCCTCAATTTCCTCACCTGTAAAATGGACAGAACAGGAAAGTACTCCATTTTATCCTTGTTGTGAGAATAGAATGATACAATATTCGTATAGCACTTTGCACACCTTAAGGTTCAACTGTTTCAGCCCAACTCTTCATGACCCCATTTTGGGGTTTTCTTGGTAAATATACAGGAGTGGTTTACCATTTACTTTTCCAACTCATTTTCCAGATAAAGAAATCAATAGGGTTAGTGACTTCCCCAGGGTCCCACAGCTAGTAAGTATCTGAGGTCGCATCTGAACTCATGCAGATGAGTTTTCCTGATTCCAGGCCTGGTGCTCTATCTACCAGGTCACCTAGCTGCCCAGTTATTATTACTATGCTGATTTGAAAGAGGTTTCCAGGTGACCTTCTCAGGCAGCTTTGTCTGGTCCAGATGGGTTTAAAATTCATATCAATAATTTGGGCAACAGCATAGATTATATACTTATCAAATCTGCAGACGATGCCTAGTTTGAAATCAGACTTAAGGTTTGTCTTAAACTCTTCAGTGCCATCTCAACAGTTTTCATTGCCTCAGCGTTTCCAAGGAATCCCTCAGCAGTCACCTATCATGGGCTTTTTTTTAAGTCCATGTTTTATTCTAATTAAGGTCTGATTCTAGTATATTAGAATGTCATTCTACCAGGTCAACAAAATAATTTAAGCTTATTAGGAAGATATATATATATATGTATATATATATATATATATGTATATATATATATATAGCTTCTATTAACAGAGTAGATATAATTTCTTTGAGTCTCCTCACCATGAAGTTTCTAGTAACTTCAAAAATACCAGTGGTCATAACTCTTAAGGAATGTAGGTTATTGAGCTTTGCCCCAAAGGTACAGAAAGTTTCAGGTAACTCATAGTACTTACAGTCTTTCAACAGTTTAGAAGCAATTAAATGTAACCTGTAGCAGCCACCTCCCTAAATATATATGTATACATATACATATATGTGTGTGTATATACACATGCACATATGTGTTATGTGGTTATAGTCAATATAGAAAACTACAGGTGAATGCTTCTGCCCCACAATTACTATACCCCGAAGTGGGCTCCTCCCCAACCCAGCCCTACCCTGATGTCCTTCCCCTGGGCAGTAGCCTCCCATCAGTAACCTCATGACAGCCTAGGTCTTTACCATGTGCTGTTACTTTTTAACTTTGTATCCCCAATAACTTGCAGATTCTTTCAAAAATTGAATTAAATTGCACAACCTTGGGCAAGTCATAGTATCTCCCTGAGTATTAGTTTACTCATCTGGAAATGAAGATTAAGGTTGAATCCCTACACTCCTTTCCAGCTCAAAAATTCATTTCATAAACTATAGACTGTTGTGCCTTCTCTCTCCTCCACCCCCACCACACTGCCACTACTGTGATTTTCTGCATCAGAAACAGTTCAGATACATTAAAAGATGGAATCACCTTCTACATGAGTGAGTGGACCTCTGATCAAAAGGGAAGAGTGATTGAATCTGCCATTCTCAGTAGCATTGGGGAGGGCATTGTTTGCCAATATACCTGATTGAGCGTGTGAAGAGAATACCTGTTTGGTTCTCAGAATCAGGTTTTCAGGGCTAGAGAGGTAGCAGCTGCTGTTAGCATCATCAAAGAAGATTACTTTGGTCACAAACTTATTGAAGGAGGAACAGAGAAGCAGTTCAGAATGAGACAGTTAGCTCTGGAAAAAGTGATTCTGTAAAATCTGGGCCAGTTTATGTAAAACCACTGAATGGATGAACATTTCCTGCCCAGAGTCTCTATTTTCTTTTCCCCTTTCTCCTCTCATGTCTATCATTACTTCCCGTACTGCAGACTCTAAGTCTTAACAGGTCACTTCCTATATGAGATTTGCCTGATCTTCCCCGTTACTATTACTCCCCCTTCTCCCATTTTACTTTGTGTTGACTTGTTTATGAACACATTGTTTTCAAAAGACTGGAAAAAATAGAAGAAAATGTAAGGTACATCATATCCAAAACAATTTACCTGGAAAATAGATCAAGTAGATATAATGTGAGAATAACTGAACTGCCTGAAAAGTACAACAGAAAAAAATTGTGCTTAGAATGTCATCTTTCAAAAAGGCATAAAAAACCCTGCCTAGATACATTAGAAAAAGAAGACTGAATGGAAATACTGAAAACATCCACCAATCAGCTCTCTAAAAAAAAAGAAAACTTCAAAATTAAAACTGCCAAGATTGCCATCGCCCAAATCCAGAGCTCCCAGGTTAGTGAAAAAATATTTCAAGCGTTCATAAAGAAAATATTCAAACACCAAGATGCCACAGACAGTATCATATAAGATTTAGCAGCCACCACATAAAGAATTAGAAAACATGGAATACAGGGTGATAAAAAGCAATATATCTGTCTGTGTCTATCTACAGATACACAATACATATGTATATATGTGTGCATGCATGTGTGTATACATACACACATGCGCATATATTTTTATGAAAGTGTGAGGAAAGAACTAATGCAGTAAAGAAGAAAAAGGGTGAAATGGTGTAAACTTACACAATTTGGGAGCACAAGTAGAAATCTGTATTGAAGATGAGGTGGGGTAGCTGGTGCCATTAAAACTTCATTTTCATCTGAACTGGTCAAAGGAAGATAGACACACACTCACTCATTCACACACAGTTTGGGGCAGACCCACATCTAACTCAACAAAGACACAAGAAGGAAAACAGGGAAAGCAGGAATCATGGACTATGTAGATTTAGGAAGAGATTAGTTTAAAATACAATAAATCCAAAATTCAGAGAGTTATGAAGAGGAATTTAAAAGCAAAGAAAGAAAAAGTAAGAAATCATGATCAAGGTCTGAGTGAAGGAAAGAGAAGAGGGGCAAAGAAGTAGAAGTCAATCATACCTTAACTGGAAACAAGAATACTAGATAGTAGAGGTAGCTAGATGGCACAATGGATAGAGCCTTGGACCTGTAGTGGAACACCTGATTTCAAATCCAGCCTTGATGCTTACTTAGCTATATGACCCTAGGTATGTCACAACCTCTGTCTGCCTCAGTTTACTCCTTTGTAAAATGGAGATAATAATGGCATCTACCTCTCAGGGTTGTTGTGAGAGTAAAAAGAGATAACATTTATAAAGCATGCTGGAAACCTTAAAATGTTATATATTATGTATGTATATATAAGTCAATACAAATATGATGCTAGTTATTATTACCTCACAAACCAATTTAGAAAATAAATATTAAATGTACACTTACTACACTATAATACAATACAATTATTCACAGTAAAAGGTCACTTTAATTGGAAATGAACAATACTAGAATATTAGAGGGTGAAAAAACATCTTAGAAATGATAGATAATTTTATTAAAGAGAACTATAACAATGAGACAGTATGCCAAAATTGGGGGAATGAAATGACAGCAGTCCTAAAAGGAAATTTTATATCTCTTTTTAAAATTAAATTTTATGTTTATTTTTAGTTTACATCATTCATTTCCACAAGATTTTGAGTTACAAATTTTCTCCCCATCTTTCCCCTACTCACCACCCCAAAACAGTGATCCGACTGTATTCCACTTCCCCAATCTGCTCTCTCCTATATCCTCCCCCATCTACCCTCTGACTTTCCGAAAGGGCAAGATAGATCTCCATACCCCAGTGCTCATATATCTTATTTCCCAGTTGCATGTTAATAAAAATAATAATATTTTTAAACATTTGAATTTAAAACTTTGAATTCCAGATTTTTTCGCTACCTCCCTTATTACCCACCCTTACTGGGAAGATAAGCAATCCAATATGGGTTGTACATATGTAGCTACACAAGACATTGTGAAAGACTGACTATATTTCCCAACATCCTACCCCCCCCCATTTTTTCTATTCTCTACTTTGACCCTGTCCCTTTTCAAAAGTGTGTGCTTCTAACTACCCTCCCCCCCAACCTATCCTACCTTCCATCATCCCCTCTCTCATCCCCTTCCCCCCTACACTCCTGTAGGGCAAGATACCCAATTTAGTGTGTATATCTTTCCCTCCATAAGCCAAATTCAATGAGAGTAAGGTTGACCTATTCCCTTTTGCCTTCCTGTTCTTCCCCTTGATTGTAATAGTTTCCCCTTGCCTCTTCTATATGAGATAATTTACCCCATTCTATCTCTCACCATCTCCTCTCATTATATTCCTTTCTCACCTCTCAATTTCACCTTTTAAGTAGCATCCCTCCCCATTAAACTAGTCCTGTGCCCTCTGTCTATGTATACCTGTACACATAAACACATATTGACATATGTATTCAAATGCCCATATACCCTCCTATATAGACATATATATGTACACACACACACACACACATATTTCCTTCAACTATCCTCATACTGAGAAAAATTTCCCAAGTTACAATTATCATTTTTCCATGTAGTAATTTAAATAGTTCAACTTTGATAAGTTTCTTATAATTTCTTTTCCCTGTTTACCTTTTCATGCTTATTTTTCTTCTTGTATCTGAATGTCAAATTTTCTATTCAACTCTGGTTTTTTCAGCAAGAATGCTTGAAAGTCCTGTATTCCACTGAATGACCATATTTTCCCCTGAAACATGATACGCAGTTTTGCTGGGTAGGTGATTCTTGGTTTTAATCTCAGCTCCTTTGCCCTCTGGAATATCATATTCCAAGCCCTTCGATCCCTCAGTGTGGAAGCTGCCAGATCTGTGTTATCCTGATTGTATTTCTAAAATATTCAAATTGTTTCTTCTTGGCTCTTTGCAGAATTTTTGCCTTGATCTAGGAACTCTGGAACCTGGCTGTAATATTGCTAGGAGTTTTCTTTTTGGGATTTTTTTCAGGAGGTGATTGGTGGATTATTTCAACCTCTATTTTGCCCTCTGGTTCTAATACATCAGGACAATTTTCCTTAAGAATTTCTTGAGGGATGATTTCTAGGTTCTTTTTTTGATCATGGCTTTCAGGTAGTCCAGTAATTTTTACATTATCTCTCCTGGATCTATTTTCCAGGTCAGTAGTTTTTCCAATGAGATATTTCACATTGTCTTCTATTTTTTTCACTTGTTTGGATCTGTTTAGTAGTATCTCGATTTCTCATAAAGTTACTAGCTTCCATTTGCTCCAATCTAATTCTGAAGGAATGATTCTCTTCAGTGAGTTATTGAGATGCTTTTTCCATCTGGCAAATTCGGCTTTTTAGGGCATTTTTTCTCCTCATTGGCTTTTTGAGCCTCTTTTGTCATTCAAGTTAATCTATTTTTTAAGGTGTTATTTTCTTCAGTCAGGTTGTTGACTCACTTTTCATGATTTTCTTTCATCATTCTCATTTCTCTTCCCAATTTTTCTTCCACTTCTTTTATTTGGTTTTCAAAATCCTTCTTGAGCTCCTCTATGGCCTGTTAGCAGTTCATATTTTTCTTGGAAGCTTTTGGTGCAGGGGTTCTGACTGCCTTGTCTTTCTCCCATTCCAAGCTCTGGCACCTGGTCACACACCCCAGGACCTCCACCCAAGAAAGCAATCCAGATCCAAGCAGGTTAAAGCAAGAGTGATTACACCTCAGAATGGTTGCTTGGTCCTCCTTAGATCTGCAGGCCAGGAATTCTGAAGCAGCCACACAGAAGCAGCTGCACACCACAGCACCTCTGTTGCCTTTTGCCTTCTTGCCCTGGGGGCAGAGGCCAGACCTCCCTTTTGGTCCCCCTGTTCCTGCAAATCCACATTGACCTTTAACTTTGCCTTTGGCATTCATGGGTTGATAATTCTGGAAGCTTCCACAGTGTAGCGGCAAGCACCCCAAGTGTCCTCAGGGTTTGCTGCCAGCACAGGTTCTTGGATCTGCTTTGTTAAAGGAAAGCAACTCAAAATGGGTTAACAAGCTTACTTTAATCAGTCAGACATATATCGTTTACCTTTTTCAGGGGAAAAAGGTCAGCACCCCGAACTTCAAAGTACACAGACAGAATTATCAAGACAGAAACAGATCTAGTAGACAGATTTCAAACTGTCCAACAATTACATCCATACCCAGTCAACATCTGGGTTTCCATATCTGGGTTTTTCAAAGCCGGGGGGGCTCTGGACAACGGCTTCCCAGAATCCAGATCAAATCACAGAACACTTCTCAAAGTGAGCCCCCAAAACAAAGCTACACATCAGGGCTTATATAGCCTTCTCCTAGCTCAGAGAATGTAACAACCTTTTGGACCCACTGGCCAATCAAGAAGTATCTACTGAAAAACAACCCTCCCACCCCAGGTTCCAGGTGCACTTTAGCCTAGGGGCAGGGAAGATCTTTAAATTTGCATTTCCATTACACACAGCTGCTGGTGATCCTCTCTCCCCATGTCCACTCTAGCTGCTTCTGGTCAGGGCCACCCTGAGGCTAAAACCAGTGGCCCCCATGTGGCTGTGCTCAGCTCCTAGCACACTGTGATGGACCCTTCCTCCCAAACTGGTGGGCTGTCTTCAGTGGGAGATTTGTTTCTCTCTGTCACTTTGTGAGTTCTGTAGCTCCAAAGTTTGTTTAGCGTCGTATTTTATAGGTATTTGAGGTGGTTATGGGAGAAGCTCATGGAGTTTTCCTGCTTCTATGCCAGCATCTTGGCTCCACCCCCAATTTTATATCTCTTAATATTTTAAGCAACAAAAAAGAACAAGAATAGATAAATACATTAGGCATGTGGTTAATGGCGGGGGGAGTGTTATGGGAATGGGAATCCAAGATCTTCCCTGCCCCTAGGTCCTTTCATACACTTAAGTAACTCTGAGAACTTTCCTTCATTTGAAAATATACTCTGTCCCCCAATAGGCTGAATATGGTCACCTAGAGCCTATGGTGGGAGGCTTGTTTTTCAGGAATGCCCACACCTTGGTGCTTCGTGATTGGGCAGTGTGTCAAGAGGGTTGTTACATTCTCTGAGCCAGGAGAAGCCTATATAAACTCTGATGTGAGGCTTTGTTTTGGGGATCACTGTGAGAAGTGTTATGTGATTTTACCAGACGAGACTGTGGGCAGCCATTGATCCCCCCAGCTTTGAAAACCCAGATGTTGGTGCTTCCCTCTCTGGTAACTGACTAGGTATGGATATAATGGTCAGACAGTTGGAAGCCTGTCTGCTGATGTTTCTCTGTATGTACTTTTTGTCTGTTTGCAACCTCTGTATTCTCTGAAGTTTCGGGTGCTGACCTTTTTCCCCTTAACTAGGTAAATGACATATGTTTTATTAAAGCAAGATTGTTAACCCATATTGAGTTTCTTTCCTTTAGAAAAGCAGATCTAATAACCTATGTTGGCTGCCACCCTGTGTATGCTAGGGTGCTTTCTGCCACAGGGAGAGCACTGGAAAACCAATAAATTAAAAAAAACCTAAATTTAAAAGTAAAAACAGAAATCCTGAAAATCAAGAGATTAATAAAATTGAAAATTAAAAAATGAATTAACAAATAAAACTTGGAGCTTTAAAAAAATCATAATCTATAAACCATTAGCTAATTTAATTTTTAGAAAAAAAAGAAAACCAATTATCACTATCAAAAATTTTTAATTCAAAAACAGAAGTTCAGAAAAATTCACACATTCAGAATAAATAACATACATTATTTTTAAAATGTTGCCCAATAATGTGTCAATATAATCAACAACTTAAATAAAATGGGTGAGTATTTACAGAGATATAAAATATACAGGTTAATAGAAAAAAATCGGTATTTTAAATATCCCAATTTCATAAAATGAAATGAAAAAGCTAAAAATGAAGTCTAAGAGAAACAAATCCCAAGAACAAATGGAATTACAATTAAATGTTTCAACCATTCAAAGTACAATTAATTCCAACAATTTATACAACTGTTCCAAAAGTAGGAAAAGAAGGCTTCCTACTAAGTTCCATCCATGATAAATATCTAGTCTGGATACTTACATCAAGAAGGGTAAAAGCAGAGAAAGAAAACTATAGATCAATATCCCTAATATTGATGCAAAAAAATTTTAATAAAATATTAGTAAAGAAGTTACAGCAACATATAACAAAAATGACATGCTACAACCAGATTAGATTTATACAGGACAAAGGGGTCAATCCAATATTTGAGATTATCTAAGTGGAGTAATAGAGTGTGGGACTTGGAGTTAGGAGTACCTGAGTATGAAACCTACCTCAGTAACTTACTAGCTGGGTGACCCTAGGAAAGTTACTCAACCTCTCAGACCTCAGTTTTCTCATCTGTAAAATGTAGATAATAATAGCACCTACTTCACAGAGCTGTTATGAGGATCAAATAAGATAAAATATATGAAGCATTTTGCAAATCTTAAAAATGTTATGTGAATGCTAACTATATTAAGAAAATTATAAGCATAATTGACCACATAAATAACAAAACAACCAAAATCATATGATTACATCAATAGACATAGAAAGAACTTTTGATAACATACAATGCCTGTTTTCATCAAAAAATACTGGAATAAATGGACCTCTCCTTTTCATAATTGGTAATAAATATAACAAATAAAATATATTTTAAATATTTTAATAAATTTTAAATTTTTAATATTTTAAATATTTAAATTTACTTTAAATATATTTTACATAAAATATATTTTAAAAATTAAATATAATAAATAAAAATAATAATAAAATAAAACACCTTCCTCCCAAATTTCCACCTCTCTCCCTTTATTAGGGTCACTCAGTCACTTCTCCTTTGAGGCTCCCTTAATTTGTATATATCAACCTTCACGTCTCTCCCCTTCTTTCCTCTATGATTTAGTTTCTGTCTCATAGTCTTTCTTTCCTTCTCAATTTCTACTCTAACACTAGGGGACTTCAATATGCATATTCATACTACCTCAAAACAGTCTCATTTCTCATTTAAACTTATTTATTTCCCGTGACCTATTCTTCCATCCCACCTCAGTTATACAGAGAGATGCCATACCCTTGATTGTACCTTCTCCTAGTAATGTGCCACTTCATGTTCATGAACTCTGAAATTCCTTATCTAATCACAATCCACCTCTTCATTTGCCTTGCAACACCAAACCCTGTTCTTCCTTAGTCCTCATTACAAAGTCCAAATCCTCCACCCTTCAGTTTTTTTTTCAGAATCTATTATTACCCATGTACTGCGTGTACTCAACTCCTTTCCCCATCTTGACCCCTTGGTAAACCAGTTCAACTCTATACTGTCTTCATCTCTCAAATTCTTTATTCCCGAGGTACGGCCAGGTGGCACAGTGAGTAAGAGCGCCAGCCCCAGTGTCGGGAGACCCTAGATCAGTTCTGGCCTCAGATCTTGGCACCCACACAAAACACCTGGCCGTGTAACCTTGAGCAAGTTACTTAACCCCAAGTGCTTTAAAAAAATTCTTTATTCCCTAATCCTATTGCCTAATCCTAGTCCTTTCAAACTTTAGTTTTGGATTATTTCACCATTTGCTGTTTCCTATCCTTTCACATTCTGCTTAATAGAGCTGGAGAAAATCACATATCTATGTTGACTGGGTCCATTACAAATTTATGTTACATAATTTCAATAGGGCTTTCTTTGCCACAAAGCAATTCTTCTACACTTCCCTAACTGATTTATTATTCTACTGAGTTCTTTCAAACCTTTTCAACCCTCCTGAAACTTCCCTTGGCTCCCCACATACACACCCACCTCCTTGGCTTAGAATCTTGTCTCCTATTTCACTGAAAAAAATTGAGGTCATTCACTGAGAGCTCCCTCTTCTCTTTTCCTTCTCATGTTACATTGCCCATATGTCTTCTGTCACGATCACCACCATCTCACATGAAGAGGCGGCCTTTTTCCTCATCAAGGCAAATGTTTCTACATGTACAAATGATCCCATTTCATCCCATCTTCTCCACCTCATTCATCCCTCCATCATCCATCCATTCTCTCTTACTTATCTTCAATCTCTTCCTGTCTATAGGATGCTTCTGTATTGTCTAAATACATGCCCATGTTTCCCTCTTTCCCCAAAAATCTCTCACTTGACCCATCTGTTCCTGCTAGCTTTTATCTCATACTTCTTCCTTTTATGGCTCAACTCATTGAGAAGACTATCTAGGGGTGAGGGATATGGCCATGAGTAGATGTAAAGAGTGTTCCATTATACAGTCACCTTGTTTCGGGTGAAAAGGAAGAGCTGAAGATTTCTGCTTATGGAAGGGCAACAAATACCCATTGTGTCATAGAATATTAGAGTGAATGTCAAGGGAGGTAGATTTGATAAATTGAGAGCAGAGAACAGTGTCTGGTTTGGAAGTAGTACTGGGAACCTGATCAAAAGAAGAGACTGATAGTGTTAGTCAATAAGTTGGACTAACGTGTCAGATACTAGGATAACTGTGAGAGTTTTAATTACATGAAGCAATTCCTTTTATTTACTGCACTCAGTTTTCTTTGAGAATGTGTATGTTTTTATGGCTTGTCATAACTTTATACTTTACAGTTTTCTCTAAATTAGCTGTAATTACAAAGTCACTGCTGGTACCTTCAGTGTCTGCCCTGGTCGTATAGGTAATGACCAACTCAGTGTGGCAGTTCTTAAGTCAACTCATGCTGTTTTGTAATGAGCATTGTCCCCCTTCTCTACATACCCCTCATCAATTGCATAAAGACCATCTGTCTGAGAATCTGTTCTAGAATTTTGCTGGAGATTATCGTTACATTGGCCAGTCTTTTTCTTCTTTGATCTACATTTTCCTCAATTTTACATATCTGGAAAACAATTATCTAGTTTTAAAGAACATTATTTCTCATGATATTAAAAAAAAATCAATAGTGGTTTTGTTGTCAAGTCTAGACTTTTTTTTCAATATCCTGGGTCTCAGTTGTCTGGGTTCAAACTTTGATTTCATTTGAGGGGAGGAGGTGTTGTCTTCTTCCATTAAAATTCAACTCTTTGTGGTGAGTGGATAGCCAAGTATTCTGAAAGGCTATGCCAAGTTAATGAAGGTTTGCACATCAAGTGACTGGATATGTGAGGTAAACAAGGGTGAGAAGTTGAAGGTAACATTAAAGTTATGAACTTTAGTTACTTGAAAGATGATGGTTACCCACAAAGGGATAAGAGAGTCTAGAATAGGGGACAGTTTGGAGAGAAAGATAATGAGTTCTGTTTTGGACATACTGAATTCAAGATGCTGATGACATATCCAAAAGACAGTTGGTGACACAAGAGAAAAATTAGGTCTGGGTATATAAGTCATCTGCTTATTAATTATTGAACCCATGGGAGCTGATAAGATCACCAAATGATATAATATAGAACAGAGGGAAAAGAGAAGAGGGCTTAGGACAGAGCCTTAGGGGCAGGGGTTGGGGGGAAGACAACCATACTAAGTGGTTATGACCTTGATGAAAATCCAGCACAGGAGACTGAGAAGCAGTGGTCAGACACATAAGAGTTGAACCAACAGAGAGCAGTGTTATAAAAATCTAGAGAGCAGAGAATTAATGGAGGAATAGAGTGATTGATAGTATCAAATGCCGCAGAGAGGTTAAGAAGGATGAGGACTGAGAAAAGACCATGAGATTTAACATAAACATCAGTTAGTAACTTTGGAAAAAAACAGTCTCAGTTGAATTGGTGATGTTGGAAACCAGATCATAGAACACCTTTTTAAGCTAAACATTCACAGACCCTTCGGTTAATTTTCATGTAATCTGGTGTCTAGTCCCTTACCATCTGGGTAGATTGTTTTTTGAGGGGGAGTACAATGAGAATAGGAGGCAGTCTTGTGGTATACTGGAAAGACTAGTATCATTCCTAGCCCATTTCCCATCTCTGCAACTTTGGGCAAGTCATCTAACCCCTTAGGCCTCAGTTTCTGCATCTGTAAAATAAGAATGTTGGACTAGATGACCTTTAATTTCCCTTGCAACTGTTAACTGTTCTCAAGATTTTATGAACATAATCCTGTTATGGTATTACCAGAACAGAATATGATGGAAATATCACCTTTTGTCCTGTGCAATACCCTTTTATTTATATAACCAAAGATCATATTCTCTTCTATGTCATACTATTTGTTTGATAATTACTTTGAGATCCACTAAAATTATTACATTTTGTCGCATGAACTATTGTTTGGCACGTGTTCTCTAATTTATCCTTGTGAAGGTTGGGTGTATTTATTTTTTAATTCATGTGCAGGATATTACATTTTCCTTATTAAATTTCATCTTGTTAAATTTGGACCATTATTCTAGCTTTACAGAGATTTTTTTTGGGGGGGATCCCAATTCCATCATCAAACATGATAGTCTCATAACCTAAAGTCCAATCTCCTCATTTGACAGTCAGTCGAGGTTATTTAGCTATTTAGTAGTAGAGCTGCGCCAAAAGTCCAGGTCTCTTGACATCTAGTCCAATGATCTGTCCATGGCACTCTGCTGATTTCCCATACTAGAAGGTAATTCTTAATTATCTGGAAAATCACAGAACAAAAATGCCGAAAGAAATCAATAATTTTGCCAGAGGTCAAATGTGCCTGAACTTTTCATAGCTAATGAGATTACAGTATTTTCAAATTCAGCTACATATTTAGAATCTGAGTGTATTATTTGAAGAACTCCACCACATTGCCTCATCATTCATTTTAGGACTATTATGATTCTCTAATTCACAACATTTCAGAGCAGCAGGGTGGTATTGGACTTGGAGTCAGTAAGACCCGGGAATGAACCTCACCTCTGGCACTTACCAGTTTTGTGACCAATGGTGAGTCATTTAATGTCTGTTAGCCTCATTTTTTTCATCCATAAAGTGAAGTCATTGTACTAGGTGGCCTCTAAGACATTTTCCAGCTTTAATTCCTATGATATATAATTTTAAGGGGTTATACCAGATATAGGTTTGTTCTCCCAAGAAGAGTGATAGGTGCCATCAAAATGATAATAATGGCTAAGATTAGGGTTTCTATTCCATTTCAATAAGTGTAATCAAAGAAGGCCCAGACAGTTGGATTTAATTAATCAAAGTTATTAATGAGGAGGAAACAAGTATTTAGTCATCTTGGGAGGAATGAAGTGTTTCAAATATTGGGCAAAAGCAGATGACTCTGCGTGGAAAATATCTTCAGATTAGATGAAAGAATCAGACCCTTCTGCTGGGTCTAGACCACAAACCAGTTTGGAATCTTGAATTCCAGAAGCAGACCACTTGAGTGGTGGTCTTATCTAGTGGTGAAGGATTCCTAAAAGGAAATTGTTGTTGGAGCAAGATGAGAGAGTTATTCTCTTCTCTCTTCTCCTTCTTCCACCCCCTTTACTCCCCATGGGCCAAGTCTGTTAACTTGTTAACTTCAAAAGGTGAGAAAATTCCTGGTGTTGTTGGTAACTGTGTTGCCTTGAATTGGTAGCAAAATCTCTAAGTAGCAGCTTTGGAAACATGAGTTGAATGAGTTACATACCAGGCAGAAACAAGACACCCTGAAGAAACTTATCTTGGGACTCTGCAAGAAAACCAACTCTCAGAGAAGAGCTCAGAGCTACACCTAAGGGATTTTCATGAGGACTTTCATGAGGACTTGACTAAAGGAGGAAAAAAAAGGTTTCCAATAACAAGGAGCTGTGAGTTTATCTTTTGGACACATATGCTCTCTAAATATGAGCCCACTCTCCCCAGGGACCTTGTGTGTGCAAAGGGAGAGCATGCATCCAATTTGAGAAGCTTCTGTTCCAACTGTTTTAAAAAATGCCATTTTGAGAAGTGAATTGTCTGCCTGAAAATCAATGCGAAAGTACACTGCTGCTGCTGGCAGTGCTGGTGCTGTTCATGAATAACAGAACCCCAGTCCCTTAGGATTATCCCTTTGAATTCCAAGAGGAAACATTGTCATCTACCTTTTGGGAACCTGAACCACCAATGTGAGTGGCAGTTGGGGAAGTAGCATCCTAAGGGAAGGGGTATTACAAGCAAGGTGTTTGGTCTATTTGAATTGGAAATCTAGGGGAACAATGTCTGTTTTAGGAAGTCAGAGTGTTAGCACGAGGTCAAGGACAGTTGTACTGATAGGAGAACTCTGAATAAAGGTAGCTTATGATGACTTCTGGGAAGTGATGACTGGGCTGGTCCAGGTCATTGAAATCCTAGTGGAATCCATGGTATTTATATTGGCTATGTATTTATGTTATATTTTATGAATATAAAATATATTTATATTATAATATAATTTATATAATTATTTTTACTCTCTCTATGATTCCAGAACCTTTGTCTACAAGGTTTGTTATGTTTCAAATCACTGTACTCCCCGCCCCCCACTTTGTGTTTAATGGCACCCATGGTATAATGGCGTAGAATATAAAATTGAAGCCAGGAAGATCCAAGTTCAAATCCTATATCCAAAACTTACTGGCTGTGCAAACATGGGGAAGTTATTTACCACTTATGAGCCCACTTTCCTCATCTGTAAAGTGGGAAGAAGGTTTCTAATCCCTATTTCACAGGGCTGTTATCAATTTCAAATGAAATAAAGTACTTTGGAAACTTTAAAGGGCTATATAAATTTAGAAAACAAAATTCACAAATATTTGTTAAGTATTATTATATACAAGGAACTAGGGTAGACATTGGTGATATTTTTAAAATGAAAAAGCACCTGCCTTCCAGGAGCAAATATGAAATTGAAGGGTACATGAACACTACTAATAACCATAATATAAGTTTTTGTTGTTGGTTTTTTTTAAGCAATTGGGGTTAAATAACTTGCTCAAGGTTACAGGGCCAGTTATTTCTGGGTGTGATGCTAAGTATCAGAGCACAGATTCGATCCCAGGTCATCCCGACTCTGGGGCTGATGCTCTTACCTACTGTGCTACCTGGCTGCCCCTAAGCAATTGGGGTTAAGTAACTTGCTCAAGGTTACATGACCAGGTGTTACTGGGTGGGTGCTAAGTGTCTGAGCCCAGATTCAATTCCAGGTCATCCCGACTCTGGGGCTGGCACTCTTACTCACTGTGCTACCTGGCCGCCCCCATAATGTAAGTTTATTAAAGAGGAAGAGAGAATTCTTAACGGAAAAAAAAATCAAGGAAGGTTGCTTGGAGGAGATGACACCTGAATGAAGTGTATTTTTCTATTCACTTAAATTATAACCTTTCTTCTCTTTATAGAATTTATTCTAACCCTTCTCTTTATAGAATCACAGACTGTTACAGCTTTTCTTTGATAGAAGGGACAGTATTATTAATAGCAATTTAACTAGTTTCCTAGGGTCTGCTCTATCTCATTCCTAATTCAATTTTCAAACAAGAGTTAAAACAATCTTCCTTTTGCATAGATCTATTTCCATCATTTTTCCTGCTCTAAAACTTTCACTGACTCCCTATTGCTTTCCAAATAAAAATCAAAGTCATTATCCTGGCTTACCTTCCATGATCTAACTCTAAGCTATCTTTTCAACCTTATTTCATTTTATTATCTTTCAGATGCCCTGTTTTTCAGTGAAATTTGAACTACTTACTTTCCCTTCATCATATCTTGTCCTTTCTTGCTTCCATGTATTTCCATATACATATTTTCCTCATGTTAGGAAACGACTGTCTCCATCTTTATCTGTCAACATCTGTCTTCTTTCAGTTTTCAGCTTTAGATGCCAGATGCCCTCTACATCCTTAGTCTTGCCCATTCTCAAGAGAAGTCTCTCCCTCCTCAGATATCTCAGGCTGCTGACTAACCTATCTTATGGAAGTGCACATGTTATTATCCTTCTTAGATAGCAACTTCTTTGAGGGAAGTACATATGTCTTATTTATCTTTGTATTCCTAATTCAGAGCGAAGGACTTTGTACATATTATGTACAAATCTCTCTAGTTATCTTACTCTGCCCTTTGAACTCCATCCATCCATCATGGAGTTCTTTTCATAGCTTCTACGTTGAGGAAGTGCCCAAACTAGTCATTCTTCACTCCTTCTCTTGTTACTGTAACACCAAGCATGAGCAGCTTTCCAGAATGTGTGAATAGTTTTAAGGTTCTGATTACATAGTATTGTGAACTCTATTTATTCAACAGTAAATTAAAGTAAAACATTCACAGAAACCAAAGTACAGAATTCACAATGTTATAACATAACAAGTTATCACTAAAGTGGCCACATAGTTTTCAGCAAAAGATATCATTTAGTAAGTCCTTAACTCAATCATCCTTAATGAGCAAGCCTCCTTAAGGGATACAAAGTACAAAGGTCAACGTTCTCTACCCCTAGGTCACATTGTCTTAATTTCTCAGTCAAAAACTCTTCTTTTTTCTTAACTGGACATTAGTTTCTAATCATCTTTAACTCAATCATCCTTAAGAGGTACAAAGTACAGAGTACAAAGTTCTCCCACCCCTGGATCACAGTAAATCATCAACTTGCCAATCAACACTAAGTACCCAAGGAGAGGTCTTTTCATCTTGACTCCAAGGTGGCTCTCAGATTCCGTGGTTCCTCTCCCATGGTCCCAGCTCCTGCCTGAATCTACCCAACTGTCACTTGGATTAAAAGGTAGGCAGCTCTCAGCTCCTCATCCAGGTCCTTGTCCAGTTCCTCATCCAGTTCCATACTGAAGCTCACAGTGTCCTTCACAGTTTCTGTTTCTGAGAAGACAAAGCTTAACAGAGGCAAAACAACATTCATGCACATTGCTGGCACCATCATTAATTCACTGTCTGCCTGTAAAATCAACACAAACTCACAAACAAGGTCTGAGAACTCAACACAAATTGTCAGTATAGTCCCAGGACCTCTGAAACCCTCCTCCAGGACTTCTGTAAACAGACAACAAGAAAATCCTCTTTCAGGGCTTCCAGTAAGGTCCTAGGAGGACTTCTGTACCAAGTATC
>NW_027187460.1:12976131-13047132 GCF_028583685.1 Petaurus breviceps papuanus | reverse complement strand
TTGTTTGGATCTGTTTAACAGCATCTTGATTTCTCATAAAGTCATTAGCTTCCATTTGCTCCAATCTAATTCTGAAGCAATGATTCTCCTCAGTGAGCTTTTGAGATTCTTTTTCCATCTGGCAAATTCGACTTTTTAAGGCATTCTTCTCCCCATTGCCTTTTTGAGCCTCCTTTGCCATTTGAGTCAGTCTGTTTTTTAAGCTATTATTTTCTTCAGTCAGGCTGTTGACTCTCATTTCATAATTTTCTTGCATTGTTCTCATTTCTCTTCCCAATTTTTCCTCCACTTCTCTTATCTGCTTCTTAAGGCCCTCTATGGCCTGTAACCAGCTTGTATTTTCCTTTGAAGCTTTTGATGCAGGAGTTCTGACTTCACTGTTTTCTTGCTGTTCCATGCCTTGCTCCTTCTTATCCCCCTTATATCTTTCCTTCCTTCTCTCCCTTCCCCCAGTAGCAGACAATGGCTACTACAAGGAGAATCTTATGGTGAGTAGAGGTTACGCTTGCCCAGGATATCCTAAGACTAGCACCTGTGACCTCCAAATCCTGCCTACCTTCACATACCCTCTATTTCCATTGCTGAGAGGAGGCCATTGACAAATGATCCTGAGAATGGATATATCTGACTTGTGGGAGATCCATGAATTTGAGAATTCCTAAGTTTGAATCAGAGTCTGACACACTAAAAAGAGCTTTCCTTAATAAGTCATTTCCTGGAGGAGAAGACCACCAACAGTAGAATACTATAGCCATTCCATAGGGCCAGAGATCTGGACTTTACCAAACTTTTGTATTATTGCTTCTGATTTGCTTAAATGGTGCAGGTCACAGATAATTGAGAAATGTTTGTTCATTGTAAAGTGTCTTTAAATTTCAGAGATATCTAATGCCTTCACTGGGTTATTTGAGTGTTTTATTTTTCCTATATTTGCACATATGGACCTATGAGTTCTTGGCATCTTATGCATTTTCTTTGGTGGAAAAAATAAAGGTTGTTTAATATCTGATGCATACTTTCATTGTGTGCCTGTGCAGAAGTAAAATCATGCTACTCACACATGGGGACACCTAGACAGATACCATACATAGGCTTTGTCTTAGAGATTTCCCTGGAGTTTTACTGGGGCAAAGGTAGGAGAGAGCCAAAGAGACACAATGCATTTGCTCTTGGCATAAGACTTTCTAGATCAGACTGGTTCTGTGTGAGTCCAGAGTACTTTGGTGGGGTGAAGGTGGGATGATGGCCCTGGGCCATGGAAGTTACAATTAATGGTGTGTGTGTGTGTGTGTGTGTGTTCACTTAGCATAAAAGATAGAATCTATCTTTGAACATCCTTCCAATCATCTAGGTTAGGACCTCTGAGTCATTCTTGGACTCTTTACTCTCCCTCACTTATTCATATTGCCTAACATCATCAAGACAATTTAGTGCTGAGTAGGAAATGAAGAGGTTCATCAGTAGAACAGACTAGGTACATAATATACTGAAGTAAGTATATGAAGTACAGTAACTTAGTGTTTAAGATATTACAGCTATGGGGTCAAGAACTCAAAATTTGAAAAAAAAAAACTGTTGGGAAAACCAGAAAATATTCTGGCAGAAACTGGACATAGATTCTTAGAAGGGAACCACCATCCTTCCAATAAGTTTCCAATTGAGGTTCACAACCATGAAGCCATGCTCATTTCTTCCCTCTCTCTCACCCCTCATGTCTAGTCAATTGCTGTCTTGTCAATTGAACTATTACACTATCTCTGACATCTCTTGCCTTTTTTCCACCCACGTGCTACCACTGTAGTTTTGGTCCTCCTTTCCTCTTGCCTAGACTTATTGCAATAACTTCCTGATTAGTCAACCTGATCCTAAAGTACATATCTATTCATGTCCATGAACTTCCAGTGGCTCCCAATTTCCTCTACCATGAAATACACTCTCTTCTGGTATTTAAAATCCTTCCTAATTTGTCTCAGGCCTAAGTTTCCAGGTTTGGTCCACATTACTCCCTTTCCTCTTCTCTGTATTCTAACAGAATTGACTTACTTGCTGTTCCTCATACATAGAAATCCATCTCTTACCTCTACTTACATCTGTTGTCCCCCATGCTGGAGTTATGTTCCCCCATGCCTCTGACAACACTTGATTTCCTTCAAAGCTCAGATCAAGTGCTACTTCTTGCATGAGGCCTTTCTTTATCCCTCTAAGCTACCAAACTACTTCCTCAACATTATTTTGTATTTAATCCATCCATCCATCCATCTGTCCATCCATCCATCCGTCCATCCATCCGTCCATCCATCCATCCGTTCGTCCATCTGTCCATCCGTCCGTCCGTCCATCCTTCCTTCCATCCCTCCATCCCTTCCTCCATCCGTCCATCTGTCCATCCATCCGTCTATCTGTCTATCTATCTATCCGTCTGTCTATCTATCTATCCACCTATCCATCTAACAGATCTATGCAATATTACATATTTACTATATATATATGATACATATGTGTGTTACATCTAACTTAAATGAATACAAATTATTTCCTCCAAATGAGTGTGAGATTTTTGAGGGCAAAGGCCGTTTCATTTTGTACTTTGTATCTGCAGAGCTTAGCACACTATCTCATATATAATAGGTGCTAAATACAGGGCCTGGTGATAGGTGCTTAATGATAGGTGCTTAATAATATTTTATTAATTGATTGCTTAGTAAATGTTTATTTGTGGACTGATGAAATGTTAAAAACATATCACATAAAAGTCTCAAAGAGACAGATTGGATTTTATGTAAAACAAAACTTTCCACCAATCCCCAAGTGGAATGGCTTTCCTCAGGAAGTAGTGGTTTCTTCCTCACTGGAGGCTTTTAAGCATAGTTGAATGATCATTTGTCTTCCATGATGAAGAGGAGATTTTTGTGTAGATAAAAGTTATAAAAGATAATCTTTGAGATCCTTCCAACTCTCGAAGTTAGTGAAGTGTTAGAGTTAGAAAGAGCCTCAGAATCTAGAATGCTAGAGCTGAGTGACTTTAGAATTCTGTGATAGAACATAGAACACAGCTAGAAGGTGCCCTAGAGCTCATCCTTCTCATTTTGCAGGTAGGGAAGGTGAGCTCCTGACTTCCCTAAAGAATAAGGAGCACACTAAGCTGTGGAAAACCCCAGCCAAGTGCAGCTCTGTGAGCTGTACCACGAGGCCCTCTAATGACTCAGACTTAGTTTATTAAGCACACTTGAAAATTGGCTGAATTGCTTGATTTGGTAAATAAAAAAATTATATGCTACATTTAATCAGGCCTCCTTTAAGGAACGAATGTCATTAAACACCACTTAATTAGTCATTTTTGCAGCTGGACTGTGTGAAAAATTACAACCTTGACAGCTACAAAACATTTTTAAGGTCAAATGTGGTGAATAAAAATACCATTGAGTACCCTCTGGTAATAGACTACAGTAAAGTGCACCTCATTTCCATCTGCTGAAAAAGATTTGTTCTGAATAACAGTTAATCAGACCCTCAAGGCCATTATTGTGTGTAGCCTCATAAGACAGTTTGGGGTCTATACTTTTAAGGATAAAAACAAAACAGCAATGAAAAGGTCCTGCACAAGAATGGAGTTGCCCCTCCACCCCCTAAAAAACATTTTATCAGCATATGGATTCATTTTGTAGGAATAAATGTTTCCCCTTAGCTAATATACTTTTATATGTCATAGAGTTCTGTTATGGGGACAAACTAGGGATGTGGGAAAAGAATCCCCCCAAAAAAGGGACAAAGGTCCAGTAGGTGGTGCAGTAGATAGAGTGCCAGGACTGGAGTTAGGAAGACTGATCTTCCTGATTTCAAATCTGACCTCAGAAACTTACTAGCTGTGCGAACTGGACAAGTCACTTACCCATTTGCCTCAGTTTCCTCATCTGTAAAATGAGCAACCAAAACACCATTCCAGTATCTCTGTCAGGAAAACCCCAAATGGGGTCATGAAGAATCAGATGTGAACAGAAATGACTGAACAACAAAAAAGAAGGGACACAGAACATGAAAGTGACAAAAGAGAAATTTATTGGGAAAACCCAGTCCTAGGAATAAGATAACCTGAGTACTAGGCTCAGTCCTTCTGCTAACTTGCATAGTGACCATGAAGAAATCACAGGATCATAGGATTTAAAGCTGAAAAGGACCTCAGAGGTCATTTAGTGAAACTTTCATTTTACATGGAGCTTCAGGGGTCTACTGGCTCAAGAGAGTTGATAGTTCAATATTCACTGTGACCATTTATGCCTTAGGAAATGGCAAACATTGTAAATAAGGGTTTGACATACTGTTTTGACAATTGCCTAGACTTTAGAAGTGATGGGAAAATATTAATAATGCAATTAAATTTAAACTTAAATTCAATAAGTAATAAATGGTAAATAATAATAGTAACAATGATTTAATAAATAATAATAGTAATATAATAATTCAATCAATAATAAAATTTAAATTTAAAAGTGTGTGGCATGTCTTTCTCCTTCGCTTCTCCTGAGAGCTGGTTATTAAACATTTACCAATATATCCCTTGTGTAGCTCCCTCTGAGCTACTCTCCCCAACCTGTACTGATCTCTGGGTCTGGAGGATGACTTTTCCAGATTCTAAGGGGCTCTGGTTTCACATTGATAAAACTCATAAAGCTCATAAACCCCCACTGATGTGTTTACTTTTTGATAATCAACCAAGAGATATAATTAACTCAATGCAAAAATATTTACTTAACTAGTAAGTAAATAATATAGTAAGAAAAGGAACAATATAACATTTCCCCCTCCATCCACATCTGGGGTACTTTCTTCCATAAATACCCAGTGTCAGAGAGCATACTGGATATCTATAGAGTTGACAAGTAGATAGGCATGCAGGCAAAGAACATGTGGGCCAAGGAGGGAATGGGATGGGGGAGGGAATATACATTTATGTATATAGTGCCTAATATGGGTCAGGCATTGTGCCAAATACTTTTAAAAATATTATCTTCTTTGGTCATCACAAAAAAGCCTGAGAAGGAGGTGCTTTCATTATTTCCATACAGTTGAGGAAACTCAGGCAAACAGAGATTAAGTAACTTCCCCAGGCTCACATAGCTAGTAAGTGTCTGAGATAAAATTTGAACTCAGGACTTTCTGACTCCAGGCCCAGCGCTCTTATCTACCAGTTGGAACTTACACTTTTGATACTGCCTCTGCCCCTTTCTCACCATAATGTACACATTTTGTTCTTTATAGGATGTTATTTCTGTTAGGCATCATTCTCTGGGTCCTTTGAACCTATTCAGCTGATTGGCTGTTGTCTCTATTGTCTTTAGCCCTGGGCTCAACTAAAATTGTGGCCTAGAGTATGGTTATGTACTTGTGAGAAGACTTGGAACTCATACCCTAGGGTGATGATTAAGAGAGTGATATTTGGTAAAAATTAATAAAAAAATTAAATCTGATATCAAAATACAAGGCAGATTTGTGGTAAAGAATTAATTAATCCTTGTTTTCTGGTCACAGAGAACCCGTTGAACCAGTTGAAATTCAAGTCACTCCCTTTCCCTTAGAGTTTCCTAGTCACAAAAGCTTCTATCTTGTGATTCCCGAAATACACTCTGGAAAAATTATAAAGGCAAGGTCATCTTCATTTTCAGATAACTGAGTATATCTCAGTATTGATAAAAACTAATGAGTTTGGTTTTGAGAAAGCTTCAGATTAGTGGTATTTAGAAAGAAACCCAATCTTTTTTCTTTCTAAAGTAGATGCTGTGTAGTTTAGTAAAAAAAAAAAAAACCAATTAGATATTGAATCAGAAGACTAGTATATGAATCCTGACTTTACCATTTATTATTTCTGTAACCTTAAGCAATCTTTCTGAGTTTACAAAGTTTCCTTATCTGTAAAATGTGGATAAAAATACCCACCAAGAGGCAACAAGGATAGAAGGCTGGTTTCAGAGCCAGCCCGACCTGAGTTCAAGTCTTGCCTTAGATACATTCTGGTTGTATGATTCTGGATATCTGCAAGAGAGTTGACAATCTGCACTGGTAAAAGGAGTTTACTGATAAGGAGTTCCTTAAATCCATGAAATCATATGTCTAGATCAGAGGTAGATAAACTACTGCTTGGGGGCCAAATTTATACAGCTGCCTGTTTTTGTAAGGTCCATGAGCTGAGCAGCTTTTACAATTTTTTTTAAGGAAAAAAAATCACCAAACTTTATTTCAGTTGTAACTGTTAAAACAAGACCATCACCTAAACACTATGTGACAACTCCCCCAACACCCTTTTTAGCCCCATTTCAGGGAGGAGCCCAAGCACTCCTTCCCCTCTGGCCTCACTTCTTGTCTTCCTCTTTCTTTTCCTTTTTTCCATCCTTAGTAGCTTGTGAGCCCAGTGATCCCATGGCATTTCGTATGGCCTCGTTGTTGGGGTCCACACCTGGCAGATTCTCCAGGACACTCTGTAGGAACTCAGGGTCTTGCATCACATCATAATCGTCCTCCTCCTTGGCAGGCTCAGAGGTATCCATGGCTGAGCTGGCATCAATGTCACCTGACTCTGCCTGACCAAACTCAGCTCCCTGCAAGGACATCTGCATGGCATATGCAATCTGCTCTTCTTCAGTCATGCTGCTTAAGTCAGGGAGCCAACTCCGACCAAACTCTTGCTGACTGATGGTCATCTTCAGCAGGGCATCATCTGAACCTTCGGTCCCAGTTGTGGCAATCCCAGCCTCAGCAGCAGAGGCTGCTGCTGCCCGTCTTGCCTCTTCCTCTTGCCTCTGTCTCTGTTCTTCAATGGATACACAAAGGGGCAGAGCCAGTTCAGGATCAGCACTGGGATCCACCCCAAACTCGAAGTCACTGGCCCCTAGTCCCAGCATGGCGCCACTTTCTCCAGCCAGGATAGGGAAACTGATGAGGGCATCAGCCAGGCTGGGCCCAGGGGGTACTGTCACCAAATGTGAGCCGGTCCCATCCTTGCCATTTAGTGCGTTCACGAAGGCTGTCAGTTTGTCTGTGTTTGCTTCCTCCTCCCCAAAGTTGATAATGTCAACATTCACTTTCTCTTTCTTTAGTCACTTTGCTAGCTTCACCAGGTCCTTTTCATTGTCTTCTACCGGGCTGCCCACAAAAGCAATGATCCACATCTTGTGATTTTTTCCTTGTCTGTATTTCAGAGCCAAATGGGCAACGCGGATACCAATACAGAAGGTAATCTTGTCCTTGGGTTGAACTGTGTGGAGCTTGGACAAAATTCGGCCAGTGTCAGGGGTTAGCGTAGTAAGTACCTCACAGTCATTGGCCAGTGTGATGAGTCCCACGTTGTTCTCGGGCTTGCTTAGTGTCTTGGAATGACATACTATGTTGACTGCATCCTGCTGGGCCTGTAGCCGTGTGGGCAAGAAATCCCCATTCCGCATGTACTCACTGTTATCAACACACACCATAGTGCTTTCCAACACCATCTTGCCTCCTTCCTCCCTCCAGCTTTTACAATTTTAAATAAAGTTTTATTGTATTTAAAAATGTAAAAAAATTCTTAGTTCCTGGGCCTACAAGTACAGGCTGCCAGGATTTAGTCCATAGGTTTAAGTTTGCTGACCCCTGCTCTAGATGAAACAAAACAAAAATCTGCTCTCTCTATCTTATCAATTCCATCTCTACAATATCTCTGGCATCTGCCCTCTCCCCCAACTCAGTCCCTACACTACTCCTATGGCTTTCAATCTCACTTCAACCAGGATCTTTTCTCAAATGGATTATTGCCTCCTGTCTTTCTTCTTCCCAATTCACTACACTTTGAAACATCACCTGAAAGATCTTCTAAATTTACTCTCTTTATCATTTCACCCCTCAAAACAAAACAAATTAAAAAAATCATTCAGTTCCTCCTCATTGCCTATTGATCGACATATCAACCACAAATCAGCCTATTAATGTATAACAGTTTTTAGGGAGACAGGGGTCTGTCAAACAACTGTTACAAAAGTCCTCCATACCCTGTCTCCCAAATATATTTCCAGATTCATCTTACACTATTCCTTTCAGTATATTGTGTTCCAGGGAGATGGGAACTGCCAATCATCCCCCTCCCATCTTTTTGCTTTTATTTCCCTGATATCTAAGATGCCCTCCCTGATTCTCTGATAGTTGGATGACCCAACTCAGGCACCATGTCTTCTATGAAGTCTATCCTATTACTCCTGTTCCAGGAGAAAAGGAAGTCTCACTCCTCAGATTTGTCATTACTCCTCGAACAGGCCTCTGTTTTGTACTTACTTCTTTCTTGTATTTCAACATCTTCAAAAGGATCTGTAGACCTCAATGGTGTAGGAATTCTCTACAACCCATCTATGCCTAGATTACTCGTGAAAATTTGCCTGATATACTAGGGAATCTATGCCTTCCTCACATTCTCTTGACATCATGAGAATGTGAGCTGTGTCCATGATTTTTTCCTCATTAGAGTTTAAAATCTTTTCAGTCAAGACTCATTTCCCATCTATCTTATATCCTGAGCACCTAGAACAATGTATTGTATAATGGGACTCTTCCCCCCTCACATAGGGGTATCTCTCTGCTGCCAGTGAACCACGTGAAAGCTCCTGGAAGCGGGATTCTGGTCACGTATGATGCATTTGCTAAGAGTCTTCTCATCAGTTATTGAGCTGATAGAGCTGATCTCAATTTGCTACACCTGTCTGAAGATGGTTGGTAGATGTAGCTGTCCAGGTCACAAAATATGAATTTAGTGGAGTTAAAGAAACAATCAAACAATGGCTTATTGTTTCCTTGATATAATTGCAATGTGGGTTACTACTCCACATATGGAAAATAGATTCAACCAGAGGGCTTTCATTAGAGCTCCTGGCTACCTTTGCCTCTCTTGTGTGTCTTCTTCCTTTAGCATTGATCTGGTAGCCCCTGAAAGGTTTGGGTTGATGGTAGTTTATGCTACCTGAGTAGCAAGGGGGAAGAACATTAAAACACACGCAGGTGTAGTTTGCTCAAGGGAAAAGTTAACATAAGAGGGAGGACACTGAAAAAGTCAAGCTCAGCTATTTGATGGGATAATGCCAACAGAGGCAAAATGTTATGTGGACAATTAGTCTTGCAAAAAATGGTTTTGCATTCCAACTAGGTTTGACTATTACTTTCCCATCTGTCTTTAACCAGAAGTAATAAGTTAAGATGCTAAATTTTGTTTAAATAATTCTGTTAATTAGTGCTGTGGTTCTCTTATTATTTAAAATATATGTGAGTTCTGGTGTAGGTTATATATGTGTATCCACATGGGATTGTCAAAATGTGGCTCACAGGAAGGCAAGAATAGATATTTCTAGACTCACACGCTCTTCTCCAAGGGGAACTTTGATTCCTACCAGAAAGGAAGCTGGAGAATGTACCATGAAGTTAGTTACTCTCTTCAGTAAGGGATTATCAGATAAGAATTATATCAACCTTCCCTGCCCTCTCTAAATATTGTTAGTCTTGGGGAAAAATTTAGGTTTATCTATGTTCCAAAATGGGGAAGGAGTGCTTAAACTGTATATGAAGGCCTGACTCCTTTCCCTCCAAATGCCAGTTATGCAAAGACCAGAACATCATTGAATTAGAACAAACCCATTTATTCAAGACAATAACAAACAAATAAAAGGAGTTATACAGATGAAAACGATAGAAAATACATTCAATGAATTAATTTCTAACTGAAAGTAGACATCTCAATTCAAAAGAGAGACAGAGAGCAGGCACAGAAATAGAGAGGGGGGAGGGAGGGAGAGAGAGAGTCTCTGATCGCACCAAAGGGGTAATTCCCCAAAGTCTCTAGTGTGGCAATGTCTGAATGCTCAAAGTACTGACTCCCCTACTAGTCAGCATCTTTCTGGAGTTGTTCTCTCTTCCAGGGACCTCTTCTTGAAGGTAGCTTTGAACCACATGTGTCCTTTCTGGAAGCTGGAAACCAGAAGATAAGGATCTCTCCTTTTCCAAGGTCTTGCTAACAGCCCCCCAGTTTCTCATACAGGAATGGAACACTGAGGAATCATTCTCTCCACCAATGAAGAGTCATATTCAAATACCAGGCTTAAGCCCTGGGTTATACTCACTGCTTTCTATGTGAAAATAAGTGACTTGTCCTATACTTGATTTATACTGTCCACTGAGTACCACTTTTTGGGGAAACCGTAGACTAAAGACAAAATTAGACTTCTCCTGGAGCAGCTGGGGTGATGGGCCAATGAGTGTGAGAATGGGAAGTCATTTTTTTCTCTCCTATTATGAAGTCAAGTTCCATCAGAGCCAACCCCAGGAAAAATGCAATGACTAATTAAAGGGCAGGGACTAGAGCAGGTAGCCAGCTGTGGGACCTAAGCCAAGTGGTAGCTTTTCACTTCTAAGCTAGACCTACAAAGAAGCAAGTGTGTGAAAAACATTAATGCATTGGAGAGTGATCAGATTTGAGGGGGAAAGGTCAATTAAAATCATGCCTCCATTTACTCCCTTACAGCTTCATTTCAGTGGGACTCAATTTTCTCATTTGTAAAGTGGGCAGAATAATATTTCCTTTGTCTAACCTACAGGGGTGCTGTGAAGATCAAATGAGAAAAATAATATAAAACACTCTTTAAGCTATAATAGCTGACGTTTATATAGTTCTTTAATGTTAGCAAAGTACCTTCCATAAATTTGAGCTTCACAATAACTCTCTGAAATAGATGCTACTATTACTTCTATTTTACAAATGAGAAAACTCAGGCTCAGGGAGCTTAAGAGACTTGTCCAGGGTTACACAGCTATTTAATGATAGAGGCAAAATTGGAAGATAAGTCTTCTTGATGGCAAGTCCAAGCTATGCCACATTGCCTTTCTTAACTCATAAAGAATTCTGTACATTTCAGTTATTTCTCTTTGATTTGTACTCATTCTTTTCCCCTCAATGACCATTATTATTTGATGACCTTAACTCTACAGCAATGTTAGCTGAAAACTTCATGACCTTGGAATATCTGATATTCAATGGTTGACTTTTGAGGAATAGCTCATTAGCTATAGAAGATCACAGTTACTCCCAAATCAAATGGGAATAGCTTATAGGTACTGCTTTTCTCAAGGGTTTTCATCAGAAGAATCTATATCCTTCTGGGGACAGTATCAGGAGAGCATTTAATGAAAGGAAATGTAGTTTTAAAGAATAATTTAAAAATAGTTTTTATTACTTAAATTTTATTACAAATTAATATTTTTATTATTTAAATTATATTATAAATTTATATTTATAGTAATATATTATGCATGATGATA
Source organism: Petaurus breviceps papuanus (assembly GCF_028583685.1). Lineage (NCBI taxonomy): Eukaryota > Metazoa > Chordata > Mammalia > Diprotodontia > Petauridae > Petaurus > Petaurus breviceps. The sequence continues at coordinate 13,035,816 of NW_027187460.1, read as the reverse complement.
TTATATAAATTTATATTATATTATAAATTATAAAATTAAAATTTTATTATTTAAATAAAAAATAAAAAAAATTATTGTTTTTTCTTCTGGAAATGTGAGATAAAGAGAATATTTATATTTAATTTTTTCACTCTTTAATTCAGCTGAAGATACATTGAAGAAACTTTGAGAAAAAGTTTTTCATTTTCCACTCAGAGGAATAATGGTATCCCAAATGCAAGCAGTCAGGCCTGAAAAACAAAGGAAGACAGTAGCTATGTGTTAGTTTTGTTTGAAAATGACATCAGAGAGGAATCATTATCTTATATATGTTCTTCAAAAAATTAACAAAAATTCTAAGTTCTGAAGACAAACTTTTCTGTTCCCAGTGATACAACAAGGGTATAATGTCAGCAATAGATTTTAAGTCAGAGGACCCTTATTCAATTTCTGACTCTGCAATGTTGGGTCAAGTCAGTTGATCTCCCTGGTCCTAGGTTTCCTCATCTGAAAAATGATTGTTGAATACAATTGAAATGACTAAACAACAACAGTATTTTATTATTATTATTATTTTGCTTTTTGGAGGGGGGAAGGTAGGGCAATCGGGGTTAAGTGACTTGCCCAAGTCACACAACTAGTAAGTGTTAAATGTCTGAGGCCGGAATTGAACTCAGGTCCTCCTGACTCCAGGGCTGGCACTCTATCCACTGTGCCACCTAGCCGCCCCAACAATAGTATTTTAAAGCTTACATGAAGATTCACAAATATAATATCATTTTATCCTCATGACAACTCTGAAAGGTCATTGCTAGTGTTATCCTCATTTTATAAGTGAGGGAATTAAGGCAGACAGAGGTTAAGTGACTTATTGTTCAGTTGTTTTTTTAAATCAGCGCCAACTCTGTGAAACCATTTAGGGTTTTTTTGTCACAGACATTACAGTGGTTTGCCATATCCTTCTCTAGCTCATGTTATAGATGAGGGAACTGGGGCAAAGTTAAGTGACTCGCCAAGGGTCACCTAGTTAGAAAGTGTCAGGTTAGATATGAACTGAGGAAGTGGAGTCTTCCTGATTCCAGGTCTGGTACTCTATCCACCCAGCTGTCCTTTAAGTGACATAACCAGAGTCATATCACTAATTAAGTGTCTGATATCAGATTTTAAATCAGGTCTTCCTGACTCCAGGGTCAGTGCTCTATCCCAGTGCATCACTTTAAGCTGCCTTAAGAAAAAGAAAAATAACAAAAAGAAGAGGTCATTGACAAATTTTGTTTTTATTGCACAGAAATGAACCAAGTGAAAGCCAGAAGGAAAACAAATAGTATAGCTTTGAAAGGAGAGACAGTTTGAAAGCTTGTGTTAAATTTATTTCATATTTATAATATATACTATATTTCTCATGCATAAAACATATTTATTTAATATTCTATTTGTATAATTTATATTTTAATCTAAATTTAATATATTTGAAAATATATATTTAAGAAGAAGAGCAAATTATATCTAATAGAGATTGATAACTTTATTGCAAGTCTCTTTCTGTCCTATTTCATATATTGGAGTGCTTGTTTTATTTGGTGTTTTGAGTTTAAAATGAAAAAAACTAAATATAAAAATTTTGATGGTGTATTTTTTAAATTTTCCTAAGCAATAAATTGTAAAAAGCTTCTTTATACTTCCTTTACAGGCTAGGAATGGGCTATTCCATATATATCTAGAAGAGGTCCATATTTAAATGGTGAAAGTTATCATTGCTTAATGTTCCAAAGGGACAAAATCCAAATATTTCACCATGTTTGTTACCTGTGTAATGGGACTTTGCTTTACACATGTTCAAATCAACCAGGATGGAGGAACCCACCTAGGAGACCCCAGTGGCCTGCTTGTGGGAGAAGACATGTTGTCTTCTATTACCAAATGAATGAGAAAGGCCTCTTTCTATTGGTTGCAAAGCAGGAATAGGCTGTGTCTTTAAAAATACCAGATGGGGACAGTCTCTCTCCCTTTTTTCTAGCGTTTCTGGGGGTTGCAGGTCCTGTTCACTAACAGCATGTGATCCATGAACTGAGCTGGGTGATGAGGTCAAAGGTAACCTTCTCCTTTCCCCCTCCACCATTTTGATCCTATGGCTCTGAGAAATGGGTTTTGGATTTTGTTCTATTTGTTTGTCCCTTTCAATTCTAGGCACAGGTGGGTAGAGTTCTTGGACAAAGATAGTCATCATGTTAACCCTGGAGGCAGGATTCCAGGTTAGATGTTGGAACTATTTTAGCAGAGAAGCCTTGACTCTCCAATGGACTGTGGTGTGAGAGCTATGGAGCTGAACCTGGAACTCGGCGGACTTCTTCTATATAAGAACTGAGTTAAGCTGTAAATCGTATCCTCTTTGCTCCTCAGATAGGTAGTGTAAGAAGTATTATATCCTCTACAATGTGTGTGTGTGTGTGTTTTGGGGAGGGAGGCAGTGTATGTTTGTTCTTGCTATATATTTGAAGTAAATGTTCCTTTGTAAAAGATAATCTGTTAACCAGTTAGTACTGGAGAGAACAAAATTGTGGATGCTAGAGACAATGGAAGAGACTAAATACCCCTAAATTCCCTTAAGGGTATCAGAGAACTCTGGGGGAGAGGTGCAATGTAACACACCTGGTCTTTTGCAGGGGTGGGGGGGGTCAGGGTAATCAATGTTACACCTGTCTCTTATATTCTGCATCTCATTCAGTAGCCTGCAGGAATCAATTGATCAGGGAGTTTCCATATCAGTCTTCTGCTTTCACACAAATACATTTCAGCATCTGGATTTCACAACTAGTCTGTAAAAGAATAATACAAAATGTATTATTCTCATTTTACAAATAAGAAAAAAAGCACAGCCATTTGACCAAGGTCAGACTACTAGTAAGCAGAAGAGCCAGGAGGTCACAGTTCTTCTGAACATAGATCCAGTGATCTTTCCTCTCATCTCATGCCTCTTCTCATCCCCAGAGCATTCTTGTTAATTGAGCTATATTGACATTGCCTGATACATGAGGGCATAGGTTCCTCGGTGGATTCTCCATGCTTCAGTCCCTACTGCTTTTGGAACTTGATGGTATTGGTATGCTGTGGTTATAGAAACCACTCCCCAGGTTGTCACTGTAAATATGAGAGCTAGGAAATTGAGGGCATCTCTCTATTGTCTGTCAACAAGCAATATATTTTGGGGGCGGCCAGGTGGTGCAGTGGTAAGAACACCAGGCCCCAGAGTCAGGAGACATGGGATCGGTTCTGGCCTCAGATACTTAACACCCACACAAAATAACTGGCCGTGTAACCTTGAGCAAGTTACTTAACCTCAATTGCTTTAAAAAAAAAAAAACAAACCAAAAAACAAGCAATATATTTTGATGTTAGAATGGCATGTGGTGTGTGTGTGTGTGTGTGAAAGAGAGAGAGAGAGAGAGAGAGAGAGAGAGAGAGAGAGAGAGAGAGAGAGAGAGAGAGAGAAGAAAGACAGGAGGAGAGAAAGAGAGGAGACGAGATTAGAGGAGAGGGGAGGGAAGAAGAGGGGAGGGAAGAAGAGGGGAGGGGAGGAGAGGAGATCAGAGGAGAAGGGAGGGGAGGAAGAGGGGGAAGCTGAGGAAAAGAAAGAGGAAGAGGGAGAGGGATAAAGAAAGAGAGGAAAACAGAGGAGGGAGGAAGAGAGGAGAGGAAGGGAGTAGCGCACATCAGGAGGCAATTGTTATTCCATTCACTTTGAGAGAAAGTTTTATATTTATAAATTACATATAACCCAACATAGGAGGAGGATCTCTTCTGACAGGCAGACACATTAATAAATATGTATTTGGGAATTTGTACAGGAAGTAACCCACTGCAGGAGCCACAGAACTTAATCAAATGCCTCTTCAGTGAATTGAAATTATAGGTGGCAAGGGAAGTGGGGGAGGGGAAGAAGCGCATTGGATCAGATGGTTTTAGGAAGGAAGAGCTGGGGATAAATCAGAAGCTGGAACAGGGATTAGCTAAACCAATGACAAACACAGTTTTTGTGGAGGGGAGGGAATGGAGTTTTTAAACTGTTTTTGTAGTTTATATTTGTAACCAATTGACTTCTATTTACACATTATTCTTACCTTTTCTTTGAAGTAGTTTGCCTAAGAACTAGGGTTATACATTACTTTTAGGAAAACATACTTTGATTATTTCCAAGATGTTATGATGATATTATACTCATGATAATAAAATTTGTTCTTTAATATAGAGCTCTGCAGTTTAGTCTGTGCAAGTATTAATAATATTATGCAACATTTATATAACTCTTCAGGTTTGCGAAGCACTTTAAAAATATCTAATTTAATCCTCATGACATCCTTGCAAGGTAGATGCTAATATTACCCCTATTCTACAGATAAGGAGACATAGGCAAACAACAGTTAAGTGATTTGCCCAGGTAGGAAGTGTCAGAGGCTAGATTTGAACTCAGGTCTTTCTGACTCCAAGTACAGCACTCTAGGTACTGTGCCTTAGTAGTATTACTAAAACCGATGGATGAAAGTTAAAATAAGGTAGATTTTTGACTCAATATAATGAATACACATCCTCATAATCTGAGTTGTCTCAAATGAAAAACAAATAGAAACAATGGAAGAGGTTTCTTCTTCATTGGAATCTCTAACAGGAGGTTTGATGACCCCAGTCCAGGATCTTGTTTAGGAGACCCTTGATTTGGCCAGAGGCTGGGCTGGATGATCTTTGAGATTCTATCATATTCGAGTTCTATGATTCTATTATCCCCATTGAATGGATTAGGAAACTGAGGTTCAAATACATAATTTTCAAATCATAAAATCTTAGAGATCTAGTTCCTTTCATTTTGCAATTGAGGAAATAAATCCAAAGGTAAAATTTCTTCCCACAGTTACATGGTAGGTTCCAGAGTCAGGATTTGAACCCAGATCTCCGGACTTGCCTTGTTCATTTTCTTTCCATTAGTCATGCTACTTTTATCTCTAAGTAAGCATACAGTATCTCAAATATGAGTAAAGGAGTGAACCAGCACTTGAGAACAGTTTTCTGAATCCAGATGCAGAATTCTAAGCATAAGACACAGGACTCTTACAACATTGCCTTTCATGGTGCTACAGTCTAGCTATGGCTATTGTGTATTTCAAAAATCAACTTAATTTCTTTAAAAAAAAATTTAGGTGTGGTTTTGACATTTCATCAACTCAGAATGGCCTCCCTCTAGTTAGTCTGAATTAAAGAGTATTTAATCTAGCCTTTTTGTACTATAAATGGTGAAACTGAGGTCCAAAGAAGGAAAGCAAATTGTTTGAACCCTCTGAGGCAAAAAAAAAAAAGCAACAAATTCTTCCATTTATGACCTGTCTGGTCATGGACAAGGGTCTTAATCTATGAGCCATAGAATATGACAGGGTTAGATTTAAGTGATCTCTAAAGTTCTTTCCATATCTGAATCCCATGATTTTATGACAGGGTGGTCACCAGCTCTCAAAGGAGTATAAATTTGGAAAAGTGAATAGACATTTTATTCTTAGATATTCTTAGATAAAACTAATATCCATGGATAAGAATGACAGAGATTCAGATTTAAGTTCAATATAAGGAAAACATTTCTTAACCATTAGAATTGTATTGTTTCTGGAAGATATGTCAACTCAAAAAGAAAAATTCAGGGGACCACTTAGTCTTTAAAAGGAATGGAGGGCCTCGGGAAATAGTGAATTGCTTCAGACTAGAGGTTTTCAGAAGGAGCATAGATGATGTCCTGGTGCTGGACAGGGGTTGTTGATTCTACAGAGGGACTCCTGTTCATATATGGTTGTACTGTTCAATCATTTCAGTCGTGTCTGACTATTTGTGACCCTATTTGGGGTTTTCTTGGCAAAAATACTGTAGTGTTTTGCCATTTCCTTCTCCAGCTCATTTGACAGATGAGGAAATAGGGTAAAGTGACTTGCCCAGGGTCACACAGCTAGGAAGTGTCTCAGGCCAGATTTGAACTCAGGAAGATGAGTCTTCCTGACTCCAGGCCTAGCAGTCTATTCACTGTGGCACCCAGCCCCTGCTATTCATACACATGACTTCAACTAAATTTTGTCTGAAGTCTTATCTACACTAAAATTCTCAGATTATAAGCAGGTGTGTGGTAGTAAATATTTTACAATCTCTCCAAAAAATGTACATAGATCACAATTTTAAGTTTAACCTGCATTAACATTTTCTCCTGGGGTGGCTAGGTGGCACAATGAATAGAGCACCGGCCCTGGAGTCAGGAGGATCTGAGTTCAAATCCGGCCTCAGACACTTGACACACTTACTAGCCATGTGACCTTGGGCAAGTCACTTAACCCCAATTGTCCTGTCTTCCCCCTGCCAAAAAAAAATTCTCCTTCACCTTCTTAAGTTTAGACAATCAACAACAAAAACAAGAACTGATTTGTAGTGCTTATTGTTTTCATAGGTGTAAATGCTTATATTAAATAAAATAAATTAAATACAAATTAAAAATTTAACAATTGGATCTTGTTGGATCTGGCTCCACATACCCCTGACTTTAAGCATTAGAACTATGCTAAGTAATCTCAGTACTGACTGAGCCTGGACACGAAGTCAGTGTCCCATCTCTCAGTCCAGTATTCTCTCCAATGCTGCTTACTGATCAACGTTAGGGGCAACTCAGTGCAAAGAGTGCTGGGCCTAGAGTCAGGAAGACCTGAGTTCAAATCTAGCCTCAGACACTTACTGGCTGTGTGATCCTGGTCAAGTCACTTAACCTCTTCTGGCCTCAGTTTCTGAACTATCAAATGGGTATAATAACAGCACCTACCTCCCAGGGTTGAAACAATATTCTGTAAAGTCTTAGAACAGTACCTGGCACATAGTAGGTGTTATATAAGAGCTTATTCCATTTGTACACTCCCTCAACTATTGAGGCTTTAGTTTTAATAGTGATAGCGATTTCATCCAATGGAAAATTAATGGGGACAAATCCCGGAGTCTTTTGGGGGTGATTAATATAATTAATGTAATGTGAATTGCTCTATAATCATTGTTGCTGATGTAAAAGTTACGGTCTATTCCAGTTCTATTCCTGGTTGACTCAGGATAGTGAATCGGGCAGAGTAGGGTGGAGAGTTAGTTCTTATTAATAATTCTGTAACACAGACAGACTCTTCTGTGACAGACGTACTTGATTTATCTTCAACATGCCAAGTTAAAGTCTGCTGCAGATTTAAGGACTGATTTATTTTCACTGTATTAATATGAGCAGCATCACTTGGTCTAATGATTAAGTATTCATGACTGGCTATAAATTACTCTTTCTTTGCTCTAGATAATAACAGATTATTTTTCACCACTTCTATGTGTGAATTATGAAATAGCTATTTCTTTAATCTCCAGCACATCTTGCCATGAAAGAGTTTATGTGTTTAATTCTCCTGTTTCAGGAGAAGGGATTTTTTTTTTTTAAGAAGGCAAACTGGAATGAATGAATTGCAGCTTCCGGAAATCCATTTCAGCTGGGTAGTGTAGCAGAAAGAGGCCAGGGCTGGGTAATAAGAGTGCCAGCTTCTCATTTTAATTCTGCCACGAAATAGCTGTGCCACCTTGGGCAAGTCATTTTACTTCTCTGAGTTTGGTTTTCTCATCAGTCATATGGGACTGTCTATATAACTTCTCCCAGAATAACATAAGGAGATAATGATAGAGTTAGCTGGCAGAGACAGCCATAAAGAGTCAGGTTTGAGTCCAAACCTGACTTCTGATGTCTAAGGTTTGATCGGCTCCTTTACCATTTCCTAACCCATAAAATGAGGGGGTCCAACGAGGTGACCTATAAGGTCCCTTCCTGCTCTAGACAGGTCTGGTTTTTTCAAATGTTACTCCTCTCCATGGACTCTACCATCCAGTAGTTCTAGTGATTCTGGGCTCCTGGATGCTACAGAACAAAACATGAGATCTCTCTGGCCAGCTGTCCCTCATGTCCAGAAAACTCTCTCTCCATCTCTGCCTCCAGGCTTCTCTGGCTTCAGATCTTAGCTACACACTTCAATCTGCTAGAAGCCTTTCTTGATCTCCCTTAGACAAGAAGCCTCTTCCCGCTGAGATCACCCCCAAGTAACCCAGTAGAAGTTCTTTTGGTGTATTTCTTTACCTTGAAAGTTTTTTCCTTTCCTGTTATCCCCATTATTTAGCACGGTGCCTGGCATTAGTAGATACTTAATAAATGCTTGTTGACTTAACTTTATCTGTTGTTGTTCAGTCATTTCAGTTGTGTCAGATTCTTTGTGACCCCATTTGGGGTTTTCTTGACAAAGATACTGAAGTGTTCTGCCATTTCCTTCTCCAGATCATTTTACAGATGAGGAACTGAGGCAAACAGGGTTAAGTGACTTGCTCAGGGCCACACAGCTAGTAAGTGTCTGAAGCCAGATTTGAACTCAGGAAGATGAGTCTTCCTGACTCCAGGCCTGGTGCTCTCTCCATGAAGTCACACACCTGCCCTTGATCCTATCATTTAGTTTAATCCTCCCATTTGATCAATGAGGAATCTGAGGCTCAGAGAGGGTAAATCATCTTTTACCTTACCAACTTAAGATAAGGTCACACAGGTAGTTAGTTCATGGAAGAATTAGGATCAGATCTTCTTTCTTCAGATTCTGAGACTTGTACCTAGGTCTTCAGTGCTCTAACATAAAAGATGAAGTAACAATTCTACAGTATTAATAGGAAGAAAACGTGGCTGCTAGGTAACACAGTACATATAATGGCAGTAGATATAAACTCATCTTCTTGAGTTCAAATCTGGTCTCAGACACTTAACAGCTGTGTGACCCTGGACAAGTCACTTAACCCTGTTTGCCCTGGGTTCCTGATCTGTAAAATGAGCTTGGAGAAGGAAATGGCAAACAACTCCAGTGTCTTTGCCAAGAAAACACCAAAAGGGATCATAAAGAGTTGGACATGGCTGAAAAAACGATTGAAAGGGAAGAAGACTGAATCAAGAGTCAAGAGACCTGGTTTCTAATCCTATGTCTGCCATGAATGAACTGTGACCTTAGTTAAATCTCATTACTTCCCTGGGCCTCAGATTCCTCCCCTGTAAAGAGATTGAATTGGAGCAGATTATCTCTAAGGTACTGTTAAGTAAATAGCAAGTGTGTAATCAATGTTCTTTCTATCTTTCTACCTATCTTAACTATCCATCTATCCCTCTATCATCTATCTTTCAACTAGGATGTTTTGAGTCTATAAAACTCAAAAGTGTTATTATTTCAACATGGACCATGAATGAAATTTTCCTCCTTCATCATGTTGCTGGGGGCCCACCTTGCTTCTCAGAACTCTCTGGGCCCCATATGGGGGTTAAAAAAATCCCAAAGTCTTAAAGAATAGCTGACTAATGATGCAACACTAGCTTCTGGCCTGTTGGAATAGATTATGCTATTTCTGTCTATCCTGAAATAACCTACTTAGAATTCTGCCTGCAACCCCTAAATGAAGAATGAGCTCAATGTAATTTAAAACTAAGAACAAAAAATGAAGGTAGGAATTGCTTCAGTGTGATACAGTACTTGGCATTTCCCAAATCACTGGAATTGATCGATTAGTGATTCCCTATGAGCATTCCAAAGAGTGGGTCTTGGGTCACCATCTTCTTTTTATAGCCTCAGAAACTGAGGTCTGGGGAAATTAAAATCATAATAGCCCACATTTAGAGAATATGTTATAGGTCACAAAGCACCTTCCTCACAATAGCTTCTTCAGGTAGGTAATGGAAGTATAATGGGGGACTGGACAATGAGGGCTCAGTCCTGGGAGCATGTGCAGGAAAGGTGATGTAGGACAGTCCAACCTACATGGCGGAGGGGTTGGAAGCCTGTTCTGGAAACGTTTCATAATATGGGATGGAGAGGCCCAGTCCATTACTTCAGAGCATGTGACAATATTCTGTGACTGTTCTCTGTCAGCTTAGTAAATAATGAAGAAAAGCCTTTTGATTGGCTGATGAACCAGATCTGAACATATCAAAAGGCAGTCACTGGCCAAAATCTATCTTTCTCCCACCAGGATGACTTATGGTAGTCATTACCTTGTTCACTGCTAGGAAAGGGAGAAGCTGATTTTGACTAGTTAATACCTTTTGTATAATATCTCCTCCTGCTCCTCCTCCTCCTGTCTCTGTCTCTCCCTCCCTCCCTCTCCCTTTATCTGTCTCTCTCTCTCTCTTTTTCTGTCTCTCTGTCTCTATCTCTCTCTCCCTCCCTCTTCCCCTCTCTCTCCCCCCCTCCCTCCCTCCCTCTCTCTCTCTCTCTCTCTCTCTCTCTCTCTCTCTCTCTCTCTCTCTCTCTCTCTCTCTCTCTCTCTCTCTCTCCTTCCCTCCCTTCCTCCCTCCCCCTCTTCTTTCTCTAGAGGAGGAAACAGAGGCCCAGAGGGAATGCCAGAACAGAACCTAGAACTCCAGTCTCCTGGCTCCTACTTCAATGAACTTTGAGCCAAGTTGAACCTCTCTCCAAGAGTACTGGAAATACTAGACTCCTGTCATGACTCAGGACAAGCAGCTAAGTTTGCTGACAACAAAGAGATAATGGCATTTGGCTGGTTAGCTGCTGCTAACCCCATAAAAGAATCCTGTCTCCCACAGGAAGGGTCCAAGAAGGCAAACCTTCATCTAGCTAATCAGTATGTCCGGATATTTCAACTTGGACCTCCATTACTTCCCAGTTCCTGAGCTGATGCTTCACTCCAACCATACCACTTGGTTAAATAGATAGCCTTGCTTGTTGCTCTTCATCCTTTGTTCTCAAACAGAACCAAGGACATCAAGAGGGTGATGTCTTGATGTTCAAGTGAATTGCATTTAAGTGAGGCAGGACCATGCAGTCATCAGCCTCACTCTCTCCTTCAGAATCATGGCAGTCCAGCAGCAAGACATAGGTCAGGATGACTGTAATGGCCCAGGGAGCAGTGGGAGATCTTGACCTTTTCATGTTAGGGTCTTTTAGTTTGTTTGAGGAAACATTTATTCAATAATTAAAGGTTACCTAAGAATTGAGGCAAAAGATGGCCTAGTTTGCCTTCACAAAAGAATCAATCTGAGAGGGGATGACCCTCAGAGTTTCTGCAGATAGCCTTGTACATATTTTCCAAATGAGGGAAACTAAGGGAGGAAGATGGCGCAGGGGTGTTCTAGAAAGTGTTTAACAACCAGCTCTCCAGGGGAAAAATATATGCAAGAAACACTTTAAAGTTTAAACTATTTTATTAACATTTTCTCAATTGCTTTCTTAAGTTTAGACAGTTAACAAAAAAATAAACCAAGCCCTGACTTTTAGCATTTTCTGATTTCTGAAGTGTAAATTCTCACTCTGAAAATTTAACAACTGACTCTCTTGAGCTGGCTCTAGCACACCCTTGAATATGGACATATCCTCATTAAAATTCAGTGATAGAAGTGGGGAAAAAAATTCACTGCTGGTTAATTGAGTTTTTGTAAGATAGTTTGGTGCCACAGTTTGGCTTAGTAGATACAGTATTTGATTTTCTGCCATAGACTCTTAACTAGATGTGTGACCCTGGGCAATTCACTTAACCTTTTTCAGACACCATTTTCTCATCTGTAAAATGGGAATAAAAACAGCACCTATGTCACAAGGTTGTTGTGAGGATCTAATTACATGACATATTTAAAGAGGTTTGCAAATCTTAAAACACTATATGAATACTCTTACACACATTCACATAAAGCTTAGTGTAACTCCATTTGTGTGCGCATATATGGAAAGAGCACACAGTTCATTACTGAGCCAGAGGGGTGGATGAGATCATTTTTATTTTCTCTTAGTGAACAAAGAAGGCAGGTGACATCCAGAGGGGCAAAGTGAGTTGGCCCAAAGTCACATAGTAGTGACAAAATGGAGACTCAAATGCATGTCTTTCTGACTGAAATACAGTCTCTATCATTATCCCTTTTTTCCAAATTTTAATTTAAATATGAGATTGGAGATGGGAGGGGGGTGTTACCCAATGGAGTGTATATGTGTATGTATCTCCCCCAATAATGCATTTCATGGAATCTTCGTTTTGGGGACATCAGTATTTTCTTTAATCCATTTCAAATTAAACAGGAATCCCTTCCAGATGGACCATCCCCAATGTCAGAGGGAGGGAGGACAGTGGGTAAGGGGCATCTACCCTCTGCTCAGAGACTTCAGTAACCTCTCAAGTCTTACATAGAAGCCTAGCTCTTTTGCTCTTCACGAATCCTTTCAAAGGATTGGGGTGGGGCTGGGGTCTTACATAAAAACTCACTTACTGAAAGAACTTCTAGGGCAGTGGTTTAAGGTCACTCAGTCTTCTTTTCTTCAGGCCACTTGCCCTATTTAACATGGGGGACAAGAAATAGGCAAAGGTGCTGAGAGGGGACAGTGATAGAGAGTCCTAATTAGATGTCATTACTGGGCAGGAAACCACACATTTTGCCCAGCCCAACCCTCTCATTTTTTCCTTTTCCTTTGTCCCTGTTCTTTCTTCTTCCTGGGCATTCACAGAAATAGGAAGCCTCTTTCCCATGAGAACAAAAAACTCAGATGAAAGCTTCCCAGATCCTGCCTAGGTTTTTGGAGGCCTCCTTCAGAATCAAGAATTGGGATTTGTGAAAAGGCTAACTTGAAGTTTTTTGAAATTCAAAAAAGTTTGATTAAGGGGGCAGACCTGGGTTCTAACCCTGGCTTCTAACTCACTGTTTGGTCTTGGCTAAAATGTCACTTCCCTTTCTTCAGTTTCTTCATCCTTAAAATGAAATGATTTGACTAGATGGTCTCTAAGGTTGCTTCCAGGCCCAATATTGTGTGAATCCAAAGAGCAATCTTGGGCTCATGGAAAACTTATTTTCTAACTCCAGAATTCTTAATTTTTTTGTTAAAAAGAAATAGTTTTTGTATTTTGCCTTCTGATATCATCATCAAATGAAATTGTTCTTGTTTGTTTTTATTTGGAGGAGGGAAGACAGGGCAATTGGGGTTAAGTGACTTGCCCAAGGTCACATGGCTAGTAAGTGTCAAGTGTCTGAGGTCGGATTCAAACTGAGGTCCTCCTAACTCCAGGGCTAGTGCTCTATTCACTGTACCAACCCAGCTACCCCCAAATGAAATTGTTCTTTCCAAAGTTACCAACATTCTAGTAGCTGACAAATCAAAGAGACTTTTCAGATGATTCTTAAATCTATTTATCCATCCCTAACCTCACTCCTGAACTCTTGTCTTGCATCTCCAATTGCTATTTGTACATCCAGAACTACATGTATCATATACATCTTCAACCCAAAATGTCAAAAAAAAATGAACTCACCATTCTTGCCCCCTCACCCCCTCCAAATCCTCAATTCTTCTTAACTTGCTGATTACTGTGGAGTATACCATCGTTCTTGTGGTCACCTAGGCTTACACCCTAGATGTCATCCTTGACTCTTCCCTCTTTCTCACCTGCCCCCTTCCCTGCCATCATATCTAATCTGTTGCCAAGGCCTATTCTACTCTCATTAATATCTCTTGTATATGCCCGCTTCTCTCCTCTGACATGGCCACTGCCTCAATAGTCCTACTGGGCTATTACGGTAGCCTACTAGTCAATCTCTCTACCTCAAGCCTTTCCCCACTTTAATCTATCTTCTACTAAGTTATTAAAGTGATCTTCCTGAAGCATAGGTCTGACCAAGTCAGTGCTCCCTTCTTCCCTCCCCCATTCCGTAAAGACCAATGGCTTCATATTAGCTCAAAAATCAAATATAAAATCTTTTGTTTTGCTTTTGAAGACCTTCATAACCTTGCTTCTTCCAATCTTTCCAATCTTCTTACACTTTACTGACCTTCACATGCTCTAGGATCCAATGGTGTTGACTTTCTCGCTGTTCTTTGATTTAAAGACTCCATCTCCCAACTTTGTTTATTTTCACTGGGTGCTCCCCATGCCTGGCTTTCTCTCCCTCCTTCTATCTACCTCCTGGTTTCCCTGGCTTCCTTCAAGTCCCAGTTAAAATCCTACATTCTGTGAGAAGCTCTTCTGGACCCTCCTTAGGGAGGAACGTTAGCTCCTCCCTACTGAGGTTACTTTCAAGTTAACCTCTACAGAGCTTGTTTGTACACAGAGCTCCTGGAGAGCAGGGGCAGGCAGGGTTTGTTTATTTTGCCTTTCTTTGTGTCCTAGCACTTAGGGCAGTGCTTGCACACAGCAATCATTTAATAAATGCTTCTTGACTTGTGCAGGGACCTATTGGAAAGTCTGTTGAGGCCCATGGATTCTTTTTAGAATAATGTTTTTAAATGTATAAAATAAAATATATTGTATTACAAAGGAAACTGAAGGTTAGTGAAAACAAAGGTGTAATTTTATCCCATGGCAAGTTCATGGACCTTCTGAAATTTATCTGTGTCCCAGTGTTGCAGTTTAAACCGAGGGATGCCAAAAACTGTTGAGGTAGGGTCTCTGCCCACCCCAAAACTGTTGGAGTTTCATTATGTGTTGTGGTAGAACCTTCTCAAAGAATTCAGAGTTAGACTACCTCTAATCCAAGTATAGGCATTTATTGAGATTGACGCCTCTCATGAAGCAGACTAAATTCCAAAAGGAACCAGAAACTTTGGAGAAAGCAAGATGGATTTTTATAGGGTAAAGATGCAATTGCATTATAGAAATTTACATAGAATAGAGGAATATCATTAATATTAAAAGGCAGGAAGAGTTTCTTAAGGGATTAGGTAATGGAGGAGGGGTCCTAAACATTCTGGTCATTCTGCCCTCCAACTGGCTAGCTATTGTGGTCCTGTCTGGTTAAGACAGTTAGGTATTGTGGTCCTGTCTGAGCCTAGATGGATGATGTGATTGTGATTCAATACAATAACTCACCTGTTTCTGAGGGAATGGGTCTGGGGGCAGTGACCATGTAGAAGCAGTAGCTGGGTTCCCATCACATGGACACACCTACTGTTTCTGTGGGAACTGAGAGTTCAGGGACACACCTGTTGTTCCAGTGAGCAGTGAGGCATATACAAAGAAGTCAGAACACTGGTGGGGTGGGCGAGGCTAGCTAGGTGCAGTGGGCCTGCTTGTTCACTGGGGCCAGGCCTATATTGAAGTTAGAGTACTGGGGCTGGGGGCAGCTTTATTAGGATTCCATCACCAGTGTTAAGAACTCTTGCTACAGCAGACTACAAGAAATAAAGAAATATGTAAGAAAACAAAACAAACAAACAAAACCCTCCTACTTTTAGTTATATTCTTCTGGGACTCAGTCAAGGATGAAGTAAGTTCATTAATTTCCCAGTACCAACAGGGCAAAACAAATAAGCAAACAAAAATAGTGGGAGAAGGGTTTTTTCCATGAAACTGAGAATTAAGAACAGTACTCCAAATCTCTGACAGGCAGGGATGACCTAAGCATTTATCATTTTATTACTCTATCCAAGGCCCTGTCCTGGGGTGCTGAAGGAGAAAGAAATAATCAAAGTGTTTTGACTAGTTTGGAGTCCGAAAGACAAGAATTAGAGTCCTGAATGTGCTATGTGATCTTTGGCAGGGCCTGAACCCCTTTGGGAGGCAGTATGGGAGAGTGGAAAGCACCTGAAGTTCGGAATGAGAGGGCTTATATCTGAGTTCCAGCTCATTCATCTCCTGGCTCTGAGATTTGGATAAGTCAAGTCACTTTCTTGAGCCTTAGTTTGTTTATCAATAAAATGGGAATGCCATTCCTTGGACTATTAATTCAACAAGCATTTATGAAGTCCTCTCTAATTTGTGAAAGTCATTGTACTGGGTATTAGCAATATAATAATTAGAGTTCTTGCCCACAGTATGTTTAGTTTCTATTGAAGGTAAGCTACAATCATTTCAACTTTTAACATTTTTAATGGTTTTGAAATCAATGACTTTGTTAACAGGATTTTACTGAGCAAATCTCTAACCTGAGAATGACAAAACAGCTCCAGAGACAAAGTGTCAGTAATCAGGAGGCCCTTTACTTAATTCGTTTCATTATGAGGAACAAATTTGCAAATTGGGAATTCTCTGGATCAGAAATCTACCTTGCTGAAGTGAAGAAAGAGATTATGCATACACATACATACATACATGCATACATACACACCTATCACAATGGGAAGGAAGGATAGGAGGTAGAGGGCTAGAGTAGTTTCCTAGGAAAAATCCACAAATCCCACAATACAATTCTGGAGTGAAGCCTGTGGGGGTCATGACACCATTCCCCTTCCCCCAGCAGGTCAAAGAACCAGAGTTGCAACAGGAACCAGTTCTACAATCTCTGATTCGATTTACTTAAGGTACACAGGTGCAAGAATGCAGTGACTATTGTCATTGTCAAAGTTTGACTGGTCATTTCAAGCTGCATTTTGAACTTCTGAATGACAAGAGAGGCAATTCTGAAAAATCTAATCTATTTGTACATTCATCACACTTATATAGACTAATGTGAAAATCATCATTCTCTTTACAGTTTCAAATGTAAGTATCTTAGGACATGGGATTGTATATTGAGCTGGTTTGGAAACTCATCGCTTTTCAAGTGAAGGTTAAACTGAGACTGCTAGCCTTTGCCTGCTGTCTTACTGATTTACAAGCTCATGTTGTATGTATATGATACACTCATATAAATCATTTGAGAATGGGAAGAAGGCGATCAGGAAAAGATTTAAAGAGGAGATGTCATCTGAGATGAACCTTGAAAGATGCTAGGAATTCCACAACACAGTGCTGAAAATGGAGGTCATTCCAAGCAGAGAAAGAGAAACACACAGCATTGCCCCTAGGTACCGTATGAGTTTCAGCTATCATCATCACCTACTTTGAGTTGTCATGAGGAAAGTGATTTGTAAGTGATGTGTAAATGTGGGTTATCACCAGAATTGTCAAATATGACTTCATATATTTATTGCATAACTCTGAGCAAGTCACTTAAATTCTGTTTGCCTCAGTTTATCTCTAAAATATGGATAACAGTAACACCTATTTCCCCAGGTCATTGTGAGATAATAATTGCAAAGTGCTTAGCACAGTGCCTGACCCATAGTGAGCACCAAATAGATGTCAGTTATTATCTATTATCATTATACTTGGGGTAACAACATTTATGGAAGCATGTAAGAGACAGTGGGTGACTGGGTGGGTAAGACAAGCATACAAATGGGGGTTTAGTTGTGCCAGAGGAAGGGGTAACTTCATCCTCAATGGAAGATCTCAAGATGTGGCATAAGGTTAGAATTTAGCAGGAATGCAGCTTTCCCTCACCCCAGTGTCAGCACCCTAGGATAAAATCGTTTGCCCCATTCTAGTCACAGCTTCAACTATCCACTATTACCCAAGCAAGATTAGGGGACCAGACGGGCAAGATTGAAGAGACTGCAGGAGTCTCCGATGAGAGGGATGATTTTCATCCCTACTGGGATGAAGCTATTGAGACAAGAGGTACAGGAGGAGATCAAAGCTATTGGAAGTAGATAGAATGAAAATAACAGCAAAAGCTGCAATGCACACAGACCATTATGAAAAACTTGTAGGTTACACTCAATTACTTCACACTTCCAGATATCAGGTAGGTCTTCCTTAAGCAACAGAGCTGCTCTTTATCTAAGCCTATCTCCAACATCCTGGGCTAAGGTGGGCAGTGCTATTTCTAGTGAGGGGGGACATATATGAACTGAATAATAAAATAAGTAGATGCTAGGAGTAGCTATATCAACTCAAAATATATTTTGAAAGGCATTAAAATAACAGCAGCTAGCATTTATATACCTTTTAAGTTTTGCAAAGTACTTGTATTTTTTCATTTCTCACCTCTGTTAAGTATTTGCTATTCTTATCCCCATTTTATAGATGGGGAAGCTAGATGGCACAATAGATAAGGTGCTGGGCCTGTAGTCAGGAAGACACATCTTCTTGAGTTCAAATCTGGCTTCAGATACTTACTAGTTGTGTGACCCTAGGTAAGTCATTTAATCCTGTTTGCCTCAGTTTCATCATCTGTCAAATGAGCTGGAGAGGGAAATGGGGAACCACTCCAGGATCTTTGCCAAAAAACATCAACAAAAACCCAAATGGGCTCACAAAGAGATGGATATGACTGAAAACAACTCAACAACAACAAATATAAGAGGCTGAGATAGGTTAGATGGCTTGCTGAGAATCACATGGGTAACAAGTGTCATATAGGAATTTAATGGCAGGATTGGAACTCTAAGTGTTCCTGTCCACAAGACCAGTATTCTATCCATGATGCCATCTTGCTGCCTTTATGAGCACACTGTAGAAGCTGATGTTTCCTGGTCAGTTCAGTCCAATGCAACTAACTTTAATTTTCACTGATCACTTGCACTGGCTCTTGGTGCAGTGGAAAAGAGTGCCTAGGTCCAGAGTCAGAAAGACGGAAGTCCTGATCCTGCCTTAGATACTCATTAGCAGTATAACCCTGGGGAAGTTACTTAACTTCTCACCCTCAGTTTTCTCATATATAAATTGTAGATAATAATATTTCCAGAGATGTGAGAATCAAATGAGATCATGTTTGTAAGATGCTTTGTAAACCTAAAAGCAATACATAAATGCCAGCTATTAGCATTATTATGGAACTGAGTCTGCTACTTTGAAAAAGAAAGACCTCCAGAAGAAAGCTTATTCACCATCAACAAGTACCTGTTTCATTGATTTTAATTGAACTGAATTGTGAAGGCAAGAAGGTAATGTGAAAAATAACATTGGATTTGTGGTTAGGAGATTTGGCTGAGGAGCTGTGTGAATTTAGTAAACCACTTAATAACCTCTCTGAACCTGTTTCTCCCTTCCATAAAATGAGGGATTAGAATAGACAGTTTATAAGGTTGATTCCCATCTTTAACATTCTATGTTCTTTCAGTTTTATGACCCTTTACAACTCAAACACTGTATATTCTAGTCTAACATTTTATAGTTTTATTTACTAAATTGAGACAGAGATGATTTTTTAGCTTTTGCAAAGCAGGTATAGTCAGTGCAGATAAGAGATTGAAACTCCAGGCTTGAGAGGGGGCTAGTGTTAGGAGCTTACTGACAATATGTCAAACCAACAAAGGAATATTTAGAAATCACCTACCTGTGTACAGTAATTGTGCATGGTGATGGAATGGGCATTGAAAGAATATGATATGGTTTTGACCTGAGGACTTTGCAATCTTGGTAGAGAGACAAGGCTCTGTCAACACTTGAACAATTGTGTTGTGATGCACAACACAACCCCTTCATAGCAGGTTTTGCAAGTTCCCAGCCTTGAAAAGTCATCACCCTGATGCTAACGGGTAAATTTAGCTTGTGGGCAGCAGTACACGAGATGCAGTGGTTAGAACACCCTGGAGTCAGAAAGTCTCATCTTCCTGCATTCAAATCTGGCCTCAGATACTTACTAGCTTTGTGACCCTGGGCAAGTCACTTAATCCTGTGTGCCTCATCTATAAAAAGAGCTGGAGAAGGAATTGGCAAACCACTCCAGGATCTTTGCCAAGAAAACCTCAAATAGTTTCATGAAGAGACAAACATGACAGAAATGACCCAACAAACTTATCTAGGCTGTTGTTGGATAAAAGATATACAGTTTATCACTGGACTCATACTAGAAGACTCTCCAGTGTGGAAGGACATATCAGAACTTGCTTTCTAAAGGCATAGCTTTTGAGAACCCAGGGTCAACTCCATTCCACAATGAGTCACTGGAGGCTGACTTTGGTGTAGGACAATGCTAATCTCCATGAAATAGGGAACAATGCAAGACAATTTAATTTATCATTAAATGCTAAATTATGTGGTTTAGATGAAAAGTACCATGAGAGGACAGACAATGGAGAAATGGGCAAAAATAGTCAGGGAAGGTTTTAAAGAGGAGAGGTTTATACTCACATGGAAGAGAAAGGACTTTTTAGGGAAGGGTATGTGAGTGTGCTTATATGTGTGTAAGCATCTATTATTAAGTCTTACTATGTGCCAGGCAATTGTACTAAATATTGGGGCTACAAAGAAAGGCAAAAACAGTTTTTCTCAACTCAAAAAGCTTACATTTCTAATATGCGGGGAAATGTGAAGATCATTATGGGCAGCTGAACTATATACAGAAAAAATGGAAGTCTCAAATGGGCGGGACTAGTAGTGGGAAGAGGGGAGAGGAAAAGACTGGGAAATGCCACTGGCAAAAGGTAGAAATTGACCTGAATCTTGAAGGAAGCCAGGGTAGTCAGGAGGCAGAGGTCTGAACAGAGAGCTCTCCAGGCATGGGAGACCACCAGTGTAAAGGTAGGGAGCTGGGGAATTTAATATCGTGAGAGGAACAAGAAGTGTACACATGAGACTTTTTTGGGGGAGAGGGGATAATCAGGAAGGTTGGGAGAGAAGATACCATGAGCAGAGGCTCAATGTGTTGGAGAGTAAATGAAGAAAACAAAAATGGAATGAGCTGCTCTAAACAGTGAGCTCCCCCAAAGTGTAAATGTATGTCAGTGGAGACTTGTGGGACCATCAATCTGGAACTGTACAGGGCAGGTGATGTAATGAGAGTGGAGTGGGCAGGAATGGCTGGATTAGATGTTATATCTCAGCTACTTTTGAACTAAAAGTTTCTGTGCTGTTATAATTGTTGAAAAGACAAAGGAATTTCATTCCTCATTCCAGACACTATTGCTAACCTCTAGAGGACCAGGAGGGAAGATAAATCCAGGCATACTGTTCCCCTTGTAATCAATGGAGCTCGTTCTCTGTTAAGTGAGATCGGCTCAGCACCCATCTCTCCCTTTTTTGTGGCCAATCTAGATATCAGGAGAGAGAACTATAGAAATGGTGGGTTGTCTTGTCTTTATTGTCTCTGTTTAGGAGGAATAAGATTTAGGATTATTCACTCAAATTCCTTTGGTCTTGAAGGCTTACAAAGTATAGAATCCTTATAAGGGAGACAGTATTAAGGACTTCTGTGTTTCTGCTTGTGGTCTGTAACTCTGACTCCCATGTATCCCACCCAGACATGCCCAGAGGGAAGAATAGAATAACAGTGGGATGCATTGGGTGCAGCAGGGTCTCATAAAGAACACTGGTTTGGAAGTTAGGAGGACTGGGTTTTTGGTCTTGGCTTTTTCATTTAATAGGTGTTTGATTCTGGACAAATACAGGGTGGTGGGCAGAGGGTGCTAGAGCTGGGAGGGACCTTCTATAACATCTCATCTACCAGCCTTTCTCTTTGTTTTAAAGGTGAAGAGATGGGAGCCTTGAGAAATGGAATGTCCAAGACCCCACAGACAATTCACTCCACAGCTAGGACCAGAGCCCAGGTGTCCTGACTCCTAGAGTCCTGATTCCATGTAGGCTCCCTCAGGCCATACACATTATTGTGATAACAGGGAAAGAGCACTAAATCTAGAGTCATGACCTGAGTTAAAATCTACTCTCTCGTTAACTACCTGTGAATTGGAGCAAGTCACTTCCTCTCGTTCACTTTGCCTCAGTTACCCCATCTATAAAATTAGAGTGTTGCACTAGACGGACTCTTAGTTTTTGAGTTTTTTTTTTGTTTCCCCCAGCTTTGAGTTTATGATTCTCATTGCTCATAAGCCTGGAAGTTTGCACCTGGAAGAAGTCACTGGACTTGGAGCTCAGAAGGCACAGTCCAAATCCTTCTCTGACACTTACTAGGATGTGAGCATGGGAAACTCACTTACCCACTCTGAGTCACTTTTGTTATTGGTTATTCATTTCCAATGTTGTCTGACTCTTTGTGACCCTTTAGAGGTCTTCTTTGGAAAACATACTAAAGCAGCTTGCCATTTCCTTCTCTAGCTCATTTTACAGATGAAGAAACTAAGGCAAACAGGGTTAAATACTTCCACATGGTTACACTCTTAATAAGTGTCTGAGGCTGGATTTGAACTCAGATCTTCCTGACTCAAGGGATGGCACTCTCTATCCACTGCCCTTGAGTCACAATTTCTTATCCAGCAAATGGGGCTAATGATAGAAATTATCTCACTGGGTTGTATTCTGGATCAAATGAAAATAAAATAGAGTGTTTTAAAACCTTAAAGTCCTACATAAATGTCAGCTACTGTTAGTGCTATCCTTGGATCATACTGGTAAACAAAGACCTAAGTACCTTGAGATATCAGGATTGAATCCTTCCTCTTCTAAAGTTCACCTGTGGTCCTTTTGTGAAACTAAAATGCTTTCACAGCACAAAGCAATCTAGGAGACAGCACTATTTATCACTGAACAAATGAAGCAGAGTGGGATATATTAGGTATGGCAGGGTCTTGTAAAGAACACTGGTCTGGAAGTTAGGAGCCCTAGGTTCTGGTCTTGGCTTTTTCACTTAATAGGTGTTTGACTTTGGGCAAATTTCTCCATCAGTCGCCTGTTCTGTAAAATGGAGATAATATTACCTATTTAAAAGCACAGGGCTGAGACATTTGATCTTTTGAAATTCCTTCCAGCTATAACAAGAATGATTCTAAAGACATTTTCATTGGGACTTTTTTCCTTTTCTCTTGCCTTGTTTTCACATTTTGCTAGAGAATGATAGTGATGATGAACGATTAATTAATAAATCAATAAATAAATACTTATGAAGCACCAACTGTGTTCCAGAGATGGTGCTAAGCTCTGTAGATATAAATACAAAAAATGAAACAATTTCTACTCTCAGGGAATCCCACCTGATGATAACAGTGGCATCACTATTTTTCATTTAACATTTTATAGTTTACCAAGTTTTGTGCCTAGATTCTCTAGTTTTGATGTTCATCTATATTTCAGATGTAGAAATGGAGGCTCCTAGGAGTTAAGTGGTATGGAAAACATCCCACAGATCGTTAATACAGAACCAGGACTGGATTATGCCCTTTCCATTGTACTTTCTCAAATATTGTGAGGCAACTAATGACACAGTTGTAAGAACACTGGGCCTGAAGTCAGGAAGATGAGTTCAAATCCAACCTCGGACCCTGACTAGCTATGTGACCCTGTGGTAAGTCACTTAACCTCCATTTCCTCAAATATAAAATGTTTAAATATAAAAATACAAATATATAATAGCACGTACCTCACAGGGTTGTTGTAAGGATGAAATGGGATATCTGTACATCACAGTGCTTGCTCAGAGCAGGTGATTAATTAATGCTCATTACTCTTCTCCCTTTTCAAAAATGGCAATCTAAGTTCTTCCAATTGGATTTCTGTTATAAGTAACATAAAGGAACTAAAAGTATTATAACTATGAATCAGAATAGTGAGAAAATGTGATTTGTTTATTTCAGCAATATGGGAAAGGAGTGACGTAAGAAGACACAAATGAATTGCCTTCATTTCTTTGGCTGTATTTTATGGATTCGTTCTAGCCCCTGTTATTTAGTTTCTTCACAGTCAGTCATTGCTAAAGCAATCTTTGGCTTCATTAATAGAAGTCCATATTCAAGATGAGAGAGGTAATAACTTTGCTAGGCTTCATCTTTGCCAGAGCATAGCTAGAGTACTGTGTTTATGAACATGGCAGCTCCCCTCTGCTTCTCTTCCCTGCCTTCCTCTGCCCTGCCCTCCCATCCTCTCCTCTCCTCTCCTCTTCCAATGAGAACAAGTGACTTCTGAGACCCATTCTGAAATTCAGAACTTTTGTGACTATTATTGTAGCAAATATTCCAATGTAGTTTTGAAATTACACAGCAACAATGAGCTTCAAGAGTAAATCCTGACATTGGTCTTGACCTCTAGGCCACTGTTCTTCCTACTGTAAAGAACTACTCATCATCTCCTCCTACAACTGGACTGAATCAGAGCAGGCAGGAACAGAGCTCTACTGGTACTTCTTGGCATCTGTCTATTGATCTGTGTTGTTGCTATTCAGTCATTTTTCAGTCGTGTCTGATCCTTTGTAACCCCATTTGGGATTTTCTTGGCAAAGATACTAAAGTGATTTGCCATTTCCTTTTCTGGTTCATTTTACAGATCAGAAAACTGAGGCAAACAGGGTAGAGTGAATTGACCAGAGCCATACAGCTAACAAGTTTCTAAGGCTAGATATGATGTCTTAAAGATGAGTCTTCTTGACTACAGGCCCAGCACTCTATTCACTGGGCAACCTAGCTACCCCTATTGATCTGTAGCAGCTGTTAATAATTTCATTCACAAGTTACTCTTATGATGTTCTGTTTCTAAGAATGAAGACTCTGCCTTTATGGAACGATTCCCGGGCCCTTTGGTAGGCGGTAACCGGATGTGAAAAGACACACACAGACACATGCTCTATTTTAAAAATAAATTTTCGTCTGCCAACTAAAGACAGACTTCTAATGTGCCACATCTCACATGAATTTCATTTAATTTGTTTGCTTTTTACCGGTGATTGCTTTTTAATTATTGCAATGTTGAAACAACTTGTTCAATTTCTGAAAATACGTTGGTGTTGGGCGGGAGAAAGAAGTAAAGAAAGGAGTGATGTGAAAACTCTGTGACAGCTGCCTGTGGTGAGTGTTCCTAAGTAGAATGCCCTTCTATGGTCCTTTTAACTTTCTAGTGACAACAGGACTGTACTTTATTTTTAAAATTAATGTTTTATTCCGCCCCCCTTAAATTACAAATAAAAACAATATTTAACATTTTTTTTTTAGTTTTGTTTCAAATTACATTCCTCCATCCCTCCCTTCCTCCTCCCTGAGATGGTAAGCAATCTGATAAAGGTTATGTATGTGCAGTCATGTAAAACATTTCCAAATTAGTCATTTTGTGGAAGAAAACTCAAAGCAAAGAAGGAAAGAAAGAAGAAAGGAAAAGAAAGAGAGAGAAGGAGGAAGGAAGGAAAGATAAAAGGAATGTTTCATTTTCAGTCTGGCCTTGTGGTTTATCATGATCAGAGTTCTAAATTCTCTCAAAGATGCTTTTATTGACAATGCTGTTTTTGTATAAATTGTTCTATTTTCTTGATTATATGACTTTCTTTTAGAATATTTATTTTGTGTGTGTCAGGCTCCTCATTAAACTCTGGTAAGACAAAATTGAAACAGTTCCTGGCTTCAAGGAACTTAAATTGTTATTAACTTTGTAGAGTATTTATTCAAAGTGGTACAGGAAAGCATAATGTTTTCATACCCAAGCACCCCACTGACCAGAAACTGTGACCTCCTACTTCAGCACCTGTCCAAATACCCTCTGCAGAACTCAGGACAGACACTCCCAAATCCAGTTCTCAGTGGTTCCTAAGTGGAGTCCTGAGAGACAATTATCTTGAAAACAGGTGATGGAATTATGCAAACAAAAGCAGACTTGCTGATTAAGGCAGGATCCAAGAGGTGACCAGGTGACTCTTGAAGATTTCAACTTCTTTTGGCTTCATGATGAGCTGCTTCTTCATTTGATTTCAGGTCCAGGAATTGATCTATACGTGTCCCTTTAATACTTGAATAATGTCTGTTCTTTTCTCCAAAGGGAGGTAGCGTCTAACAGTGAATAAGCTTTTATTAAGCACAATGTGTGCTAAACAATTGGAATACAGAAGGAGGCAGGGGCAGTTCTGTCCTCAAGGAGCTCACAATTTAATGGAGGAGATGACAAGCAAATAAATATGTATGATCAAGCTATGTACCGGAAAAATAGAAATAATTAAGAGGGTAGGCTCTAAAATTAAGATGGGGTTAATTTCCTCCTGTAGAAGGCTGGTTTGTAGCTGGGGTTTGATTTGACACAAGTCAGGGAAACCAGGAGGTAGAGATGAAGAGGGAGAGCATTCCAGTCATGGACAGCCAGAGAAAATTCTGGAACTGAGAGATGGAGTGTTTTGTTTAAGGAACAACCAGGAGGCCAGGAAGTAAGGTGTAGGAAGACTGGAAAGGTGTGAGGAGGGTGGTGGTAGAGGGCACTAGGCTATGAAAGACTGGACACTAAACAGAAGATTTTGAATTTGGTCCTGGAGGTGATAAGGTCATCCTGATTCCCAATCCAATCCTCTTTCCACCGCCACCTACTTGCCCTTAACCTGGGCAAATTACTTAACCTCAGTTTGCCTCAGTGTCAGGGCAGCAAGGTAGCACAGTGAATGGAGTGCCTGGACTAGAGTCAGGAAGACCTGATTTTAAATCTGACCTCAGACCCTTATTAGTTGTGTGACCCTGGCAAAGTCACTTAACTGTGTTTCCCTCAGTTTCCTCATCTGTAAAATGAGCTGGAGAAGGAAATGGCAAACTACTCCAGTATTCTGCCAAGAAAACCCCAAACATGGTCATGAAGAGTTAAACATGACTCAACAACAACAGCTACAAAACTCAGTATCTTGATCTGTGAAATGTGGGTGATAATTATTATATCTACCTTATAAGGTATTTGTGAGAATAAAATGAGATATTTGTAAAGCACTTTGCAAATTATTATTTGCTGTTGTTGGCATGTTGCCTCCCTCTCTGGACCGTGAGTTTTCTGAGAGCAGGATGTGATTATTGCCTTTCCTTGAATCCCCAGAGTTTAGTGCAATGCTTTGCACTGAACAAATTCTTATTGATTGATTGGGCAAGCAAATTCCCAGCTGGACAGTGTCATCTTACCCAAGTCAGTGTATTTTTGTTTGAGCATTAAGTTAAAATTACAATCAGTTCTCAAGATTTTGAAGAGTTTATTAAGTGGCTTGTCCATTGAAACTCCAAAGAATCAGAGCTTCATGCTTTCCCCCTGGAAGTTATCAATCGGATATACAAGGAATCTTTCCACGACTTACCCAGTGTTATATCATTATACATTTTTAGTCTTGTTGATGCTGTGAATGCTTCTGAATCAGAGTCTGTAAACCTGACCCTGACCATCAATAACCAAAAATGGACATTCAGCAAATTGAAGCCATTAGAAACATTCCAAGAAAGGTATCTTTCTTTCTTTTTCCAATAGCCTCTAGATATAAGGTGATGTATTTGATTAGTTATTCTTTTCTTGGTAGATGTTTTACAATTTCCTTTTTTACTCTGGGCCCCTTTTTAAGTACTTCAATCATTTTGCCCATTATGGACATTCTGAATGGAGCTCAGGTCCTGGATGATGATCCCATCAGCACTGCTCCCTATCAGGGCTGGGAGAAGCACAAGTTGTTAGAAGTAGCTGAACCTCAACGTTGAGAAGCAGTGATGATTGAGAAAGACAAAGTCCCAAGAGTTGGTCGATCTTATCTTCAAAGATTTTGAGAGTAAATATATATGTCCCTAAAGGTCTCACATCTTTCTCAATCTTTTTTAACCATGCCCCTCCTCCTCTTGAACTTAAAAAGTTGATTTTATTTGAAACCATGTATAAGATAACATTTTCCCCTAATGAATTTATTTCTTATTAGATTCAGCTCAATATTTCAGTTTGTAAAAAATGTTTGGTGACCTGAGATATAGCTCTCATTTAATGGTGAGGTTCAGTTACCTGAAATACATCATTCTTCCTTATTAGGTAAAAGTTTGCTTGCAGTATCGAGTTTTTTATGTGTGTGATACACAATTTCATATTTTGAAAAGAGCAATGGATTTGAAGTCAAGAGAGTTGGGTTCAAACCTACGCTTCATTATTAAATGTGTGTATGATCTTAGACTAGTCATTTGGCTTCTCTTTACCTCAGTTTCCTCACCTGTAAAATAGGGATAACAATACTACCCACCTTCATAGGACTGCTAAAGAGAGGGTGTTTTTTAAATCTTAAAGTCATATAGAAACATGAGCTAGATACCACATTGAGATAATTGATGACCAAGATGATTAGGATGCACTTAACATTTGAAATAATATAGGGAGTACCTTAGGCCCAGGTACGTCATTTTAGTGAAGATCATTGAATTATGAAATACCCTTGGATTTGGACCTTAAAAAGGGAGTGGGAATATGTCAGAGAGATACAGAGAGAGCTGTCCAGTAGCAGAGACTAGAGACTATAGAGTGGAATTGAGTTTATGAGTTATTGGAAACTTGCTTATCCAAACGGCCCACCCCCTGGAGAGAATTTGTATTTGTGCTCCTAGAACCTTTCTTCTAGAGAGAGATGAGGAATTCCACTTGAATGAATGAACTCAGTCTCCTGGAAAGAAGAGGAGTAACCATCTGGTTCTGACCTGGAAGAACAGCAAGGGACAGAACTACTTGTGAAGATGATAGCCCTGCTGTTCTCTGCCCTAGTGAGACCACATTGAGAGTACTGTGCTCAGTTCTGGTGCAACAATTTTAATAGGAAATCAATAAACTAGAAAGTATCCTAGAGAAGATCAGTCGGCATGGAGAAGGTGTTGAAGACCATGCTAAATGAAGAGTCATTGAAAGAACTGGGGACATTAATGAAGGAACTAACTTAGATGTTGCCTTTTGCTATTGTTTGTCCTTTGATTTTGAAGAGGACCAATGACATCACTAGGTCATGTCTTGACTCATGTGTGAATTGGATTTAAGTGAGGAAGAGTTGCACAAAGCCTCACTATCTCTTCAAAAGTGCAGTGGCAAGTCAAAACTCAAGAAGACTTGAGATGGACCTCTGACCAAGCTCTAAGTGTCCCACAGCTCCTGCTTCAGCTGCCTTCCCAGCTGTTGGAACAAATTGTTCTCATCCACCCATTCTGCCAGAAAAAACAAAAAACAAAAAAAACAAAAAACAACAAAAAAACTTTTCCTGCTTAGGGTAGACACCCTTCTAATCCATGGACAGGTTTGAGGTCTGTTGGTTATCCTCAGCCTAGTTTAGCCTGTCTGCCAAGATGGTTTTGCCAGGGTGTGGCCCCTGGGCATGCTACAGCTTCTTCAAGCCCTAGGTTAGAGTTGAGCGCCAGGTAGAAACCAAAGGTGAATGTGCAGCCCTGAAAAGGGCTCAGCAAGCCCTCACACCAGAGGGGCTAGTCCTTGGACACACCATACACCCAGATATGTTCTCACCACAGAATGTTCACCTGTCTCCTTCATGTCTCTCTTAACTTGATCATTTCAAAGAATTATGAACTTGACAATCAATCTCAATGGTAATATTTGAAAAAAAAACTCTCAAATTCTAAGTATCTCAAGACCCTTAAAATATTTGAACTCTTGATAAGAACAACATACATATGTATATACAGCTGTGTGTGTGTGTGTGTGTGTATATAGTATGTGTGTAAATATATATACACATCGTATCTATGTATATGGTATATGTGTGTACTTATATATGTATATAGATAGGGATTTCTTTCTAGCTCTTCTAATTAAAATAAAAATGAATGTTTCCGTGTTGAGGACATTTTACTGCAGGCTATGAGTGCCTGGGGATAGATCTGATAGAGGTGGTTGTGGTTATGCACCTGGAAAATTAACATGCACACCTGTTGTAGAAACAATTTCTCGCATTTGCAAATGATATAAAATGGGGGAAGGGATTCTTCATAACAAAGATCCATTTGCATATACAGGATGCAATGTTTCCTAACACAGTCTCCTGCTCCTGTTTAACACTTGTCCCACCTGCTCTAATCTCTCCTGGATCTCCTCACAAATAGGCTGATCTCATTTCCTGAAACTTGGATCCACTTGCACTACCTACAGATCACAGGCCCTGAAACTATAGGGAGCTCATAAATGTTCTATTTAGATCCACACTACAGAGCCCACATTCATTTTCTCAGGACTCAGACCAGGTGTCAGACCAGTCTCCACCTTTGACCAAGAAGTTACTTTCTTTAAGCTTGCTCAAATCAAGCATCACACATAAGCCACCAGGCTTCTAACTTTTGGATATGCCTTTACTCCTTCCCCTTTATACAAAGTTATTATCAGAGTGCCCTTCTCCTTGTTATTTTCTCTGTCTCTCCCAGTCTCTGTCTCTCTTTCTCATCCCTCCATCTTGTCTCTTCCTTATCTTTCTACAGCCAGGTGGCATAGTGGAGAGTGACTGACCTGGAGTCAGGAAGACCTGAGTTCAAATTTGAGCTCAGATACTAGCTATGTGACTCTAGGCAATTAATTTCACCTCAGTCTGCCTCAGTTTCCTCACCTATAAAATGAGAATAATAATAACACCTACTTCATAGGACATTATGAGTATTAAATGAGATATTTTAAAATTCACTTAATATAAATGCTTAAAAATTAATATAGTAGATGCTTAATAAATTCATATAGCAGGTGCTTAATAAGTTATTTTCTCCTTCCTTCCTTCTCCTTCTCTTCTTTCTCCCTTCTTTCCTTTCATTTCTTTCTTTCCTTCCTTCTTCCTTTCCTTCCTCTTCCCTTTTCCCTTCCCTCATCCTGCCTCACTCACACAAGCTACTTTGGGTTAAGTCGTTATATCTGTCCCATTGCCTACCGTTCACACTATTGATTACTGTATGTACCAGTGTTGTATATTCAGAACTAGTCTCTACCACCATGTCTATTTAATCACCATTGTCAATGGAATGTCTTGGTGTAGTGAATGAATGAACAAAAACAATGCTTGAGTGCTTACTATATGGAAACAGTACTGGATTTGTAGTTAACAAAGATTTGGGCTCATATGCCATCATAAACACTTACTATGTGACATTGGGTAAATCACTAAACACCTTTGAGCCTCAGTTTCTGCAAATGTAAAACTAGGAGTATTTACCTCACCAAGTTGAACTGTGGGTCATAATTGTTATTAAAATTACCCAGGGGATTATTGAGAACTGGTGGCAGCCACATACCCACATACCATACTTTTCCAGAAAGTTTTCTCTGACTACTACAGTCTTCACTAATCTCTCCCCTAAACTCCTGGAGAACTTAAGTCTTTTCATGCATGCAGTTAATCACACTTTTTAGTTTTTGCCTGAAATATTAGGAAAATCACAAATAATCACAAAATAAAATCACACAAAAAATATCAGATGTGGAAGAACCTTTAGAGACTACTTAGACCAAGCTGTTCTTGGAAAGAAATCCTTCAACAACCTTGCCCACTAATGTCCATCCCATATTTGTTTGAGGACTTTCAGAGAAGGGAACCCATTAACTCCTGAAGCAAACCATGCCACTTTGGGTCAACTCTAACTGTTGGGAAATTTTTCTTCACATTAAGCCTGAACCTGACTCTATGTAATTTCTTTACTACAGAGGCAGGGGACATAGTACGATGAAGCAGTAAGAATGTTCAATTAGAAGTTTGAAAACCTGGGTTTGAATCCTGGATCAGCCTACAACTTGTGTGATTTTGGGACTCTCCCTTGCTCCTCCTGGTTCTCAGTCTTATAGTCTCTAAGGTGTGAGGTTTGCACTAGATAGATTTTTAGGTCCCTTCTAAAAGCTAAGCTCTTGGAGTGCAGGCAATTGATAATTTTTTCCGTATCCCCAATACCTACCACAATGCCTTGTGCCAAATAAGAACTTAACAATTGTTTGTTACTTGATTGATTCTTTGGTTTGAGATTGTATGACTACAGGGGGAAAGATTAGAGTTGTAGCTCTTGGGCTCAGAATTATGGAGGGCAAATGGATTAATAATAGAAGGATGGCATTAAGCTAATTAGGTTGACATTAGTTATCTTGAGATTGGTATTATGTTATAAGTTTGTACAGCTGGTATAGGTTAAGAAGTTGGAGAATGTTAAGTTGCATAATTGGTGTTCTAAGCTGCCCAGTGATGGAATGACAGACTGCCATTGGCCAACTGTGGGAAAGAAAGAATATAGAAGAGGAAAGAATCTCAGAAGATCATGGAAGAAGAAGCAATCTATTGTTGGTAAGAATATCACAGTGGAGGAAAAAGAAAAAAAAAGGAAAAAAAGGCAGAGTTCCTTTTTTTTCCTTTTTGGAGGGGAGAAGGCAGGGAAGTTGGGGTTAAGTGACTTGCCCAAAGTCACACAGCTACCGTAGTAAGTGTTAAGTGTCTGAGGCCAGATTTGAACTCTGGTCCTCCTGACTCCAGGGCTGGTACTCTATTCACTTTGCCACCTACTTGCTCCAAGACAAAGATTTCTACTTGATTATTAATGATCATCATTCAAGGCTTATGAGACAATCATGGGTTAGTTGTATACACTATTGCGGCACACTCTGTTGCTAGTAGAAGGGGGTTAAAGGTTCTAAAGACTCTGAGATATCTTAAGGGAATTTGGACAGGTTAATCTCATCACCCTACTTCCTTGGCGGTACATATGGATAATAATGCTTTCCATGAAGCCTGATGGGATATGAGAGATTCTCTGCCACTTTGGCCATCCAGGAGACACAGCATGATACAGCACCAGATTTTAAGTAAGAGATCCTAGGTTAGAATCTTTGCTTTGTTAATTACCACATGTGTATGTAGTCCTGGGCAAGTTACAACCTCTATCATTCTCAGTTTGCTCAAATAAAAAGGAGACAACATTTTTCTCTATCCAGTTTCACCTGATTATATTTGATTCTGTATTTAGCCCAGCTGAATCTTTTTTTTTAATTCTGACCCTATCATCAATTGTGTTAGCTCTCCCTCCTAGCTTTGTATTCTATGCTAATTTAGCAAGCATGCTATCTTATGCTTATACCCATGTCGTTCTTTAAAATGTTAAACAGTATAGGGTCAAGCACAGATAGATCCCTATGGCATTCAACTAGAGACCTTATTCCAAGCATACACTGATTGACCAATTAATGATTTCTCTGCAGGTTCACTATTTAAAAAGTTCTTTATACAGCTAACTGTATTTCTATATAATCTAGTTCACTTTTCTTTTTCTTAGTGCAGGGGGAATATTAAGAAAAATTCTTTCGTCATTATTAACTGTACAATAAATAAATATATACTTTTATTGGATCATTGATTTAGAGTTTAAAGAGAGCCTTTTAGAGGCCATGATATCTGAATCCAATCCCCTCATTTTACTGATAACAAAAATGAGTCAAGTCAATAAATATTTATCACGTGCCTATTATGTGCCTGCCAGGCACTGTGCTAAGTTCTGGGGATATAAAGAACCACAAAAGACAGTCCCCACCTATGGTACAGAGAGGTCGAGTGATTTTCCCAGGGCCACATAACTGGTAAGTACCTGAGGCAGAATTTGTACCTCAGTATTCTTAACTCCAACTCCAATGCTCTATCTACTACACAACGGTGGTCCTCTTTATATATATATATATAAATTTATTTTTAATTTTCAATATTCATTTCCACAACATTTTGAGTTACAAATATTTTCCCCATCTTCCCCCTATCCCCTACCCCAAGATAGCAAGCTTATTAACTACACGTTCCCTTAATCTGCTCTCTCTTATATCTTCCCCCATTCCCCCTCTAACTTTCTAGTAGCGCAATATGGATTTCTATACCCCAGTTCCTGTATATCTTTTTTCCCAGATGCATGTAAAAACCAAATTTTTTAGCATTTGTTTTTAAAACTTTGATTTCCAGATTCTTTTCCCTTTTCCTTCCTCAACCACACCCACTGGGAAGATAAGCAATTCAATATAGGTTATACATGTGTAGTTATGCAAAATGTTTCCATAGTAGTTATATTGTGAAAGACTAACTATATTTCCCTACATCCTATCCTGCCCCCACTTATTCTGCTTTCTACTTTGACCCTGTCTCTTTTCAAAAGTAGGTGCTTATAACTACCCTCTCCCCCAATCTGCCCTCCCTTCTATCATCCCCCTCTTATCCCCTTCCCCCCTCCTTTCCTGTAGTGTAAGATACCCAAATGAGTGTGTATGCTATTCCCTCCTTAAGCCAAATTCAATGAGAGCAAGGTTGACACATTCCCTTCACCTTCCTGCTCTTCCCTTCCATTGTAATAGTTTTCTCTTGCCTCTTTTATATGAGATAATTTACCATATTCTATCTCTTCTTTTCTCCTTCTCTCAATATATTCCTCTCTTACCTTTTAATTTTATTTTTTAGATATCATCCCTTACCATTCAACTTATCCTGTGCCCTATGTCTATGTATACATTTATACACACATACACACACTCACATATGTATTTATACACAATTCACCCTCTTATACATACATACATATATATATATATATATATATATATATATATATATTCTCTTCAACTATCCTCATACTGAGAAAAGTCTCATGAGTTACAATTATCATTTTCCCATGTAGGAATATAAATAGTTCAACTTTAATAAGTTCCTTATGATTTCTTTTTCCTGTTAACCTTCTCTTGCTTCTCCTGCTTCTTGTATTTGAAAGTCAAATTTTCTGTTCAGGGCTGGTTTTTTCATCAAGAATGCTTCAAAGTCCTTTATTTCATTGAATGACCATATTTTCCCCTAAAGCATTATACACAGTTTTGCTGGGTAGGTGATTCTTGGTTTTAATCCTAGCTCCTTTGATCTCTGGAATATCATATTCCAAGCTCTTCCAATCCCTTAATGTAGAAGCTGCTGGGTTTTGTGTTATCCTAATTGTGTTTCCACAATACTCAAATTGTTTCTTCCTGGCAACTTGTAATATTTTCTCCTTGACCTGGGAACTCTGGAATTTGGCTATGATATTCCTAGAAATTTTCTTTTGGGGATCTTTTTCAAGAGGTAATCAGTAAATTCTTTCAATTTCTATTTTACCCTATGTTCTAGAATATCAGGGCAATTTTCCTTGAGAATTTCTTGAAGGGTGATTTCTAGGTTCTTTTTTTGATCATGGCTTTCAGGTAGCCCAATAATTTTTAAATTATCTCCCCTGGATCTATTTTCCTAGTCAGTGAATTGAATGAGGAAATGAATGAGGTCAGTCAAATGAATGAGGAAATTGAGACTCAGTGAGGTAAAGCGATCTGACCTTCATCACAACTAGATTTCACATTGCCTTCAATTTTTTTTTCATTTTTTTTGTATCTGTTTTATAGTATTTTGATTTCTCATAAATTCATTAGCTTCCATTTGTTCCAATCTAATTTTGAAGAAATTATTCTCTTCAATGAGCTTTTGAAATCCCTTTTCCATCTGGGCAATTCTACTTTTTAAGGTATTCTTCTCCTCATTGGCTTTTTGGGCCTCTTTTCCTATTTGAGTTAGTCTATTTTTAAGGTGTTATTTTCTTTATTATTTTTTGCATCTCCTTTAGCAGGCTGTTGACTCATTATTTTTCATGATTTTCTTGCATCATTCTCATTTCTCTTCCCAATTTTTCCTCCACTTCTCTTACTTGATTTCAAAGTCCTTCTTGAGCTCCTCCATAGCCTGTAACCAATTCATATTTTTCTTGGAAGCTTTTGATGCAGGAGGTTTGAATTCATTGACTTCTTCTGGTTCCATGTTTTGATCCTTTTTGTCCCCAAGAAAGAATCCTAGGGTCTGATTGCTCTTCCTCTTCTTGCTCATCTTGCCGGCCAATTACTTGACTTTTGATCTCTTTGCCATGGTAGAACTCTGCTCTTAGAGTGGGGAGAGTTGTGTCCCAAATCACTGGGGTTTTTGCAAATGTTGTCAGAGCTATGAGGGGGGTTCCCTCTCTATCGATACCCCAAGCTCTGCCACACTGGCCACACACCCCAGGACCATCACCCAAGACTGCGATCCAGATCCAAGAAGGTCAAAGCAAGAGTAATTACCCTCTGAATTGTTGCTTGATCCCCCTATAATCTGCAGGCCAGGAGTTCTGGAGGCATTCACGTGGCAGCAGCTGTTGCTGCCAGGCCTTTGCCACTTCTCACCCCAGAGGCAGGAGTCAGGCCATGCTCTTCTCCACCCAGTTCCAACAGAGCTCCTCAATGACCTTTTACTTTCTATTTGGCATTTATGGGTTAAGAAGTCTGGAAACTGCCAAAGCTGCTGGTGATTCACTCTCCTGAAGTCTATCCCCAGTCAGTCTGTGACACTAATTGGGGCCGCCCTGGGGTCTAAGACCGTGCAGCTCATGCAGGACTGCACTCGGCTCCCAGATCAGTGTAATGGACCCTTCCTGTTGGCTTGCCCACCTGCCTTCAGAGAGAGATTTGTTTCTCTGTCACTTTGTAGGTTCTGTAGCTCTAAAATTTGTTTAGAGTCATATTTTACAGGTACTGGAGGTAGTTGGAGTGGGAGCTTACTCCACCATCTTGGCTCCACCCCTAACACTGGTTCTCTTACTGCTAATTTCTATCTGAATCATTATATTTTGGGCAAGCTTGCCAGCCCAGCATCTGAGTATAATGAACTGTGCCTGAAGAGAATTGCTAGCATAGAAAAAAGTCATGGAATGGTATCTATGAGTGGCTCTTGGAGAGAATGCATTCTAGGTCATGGCTAAATGGCAAGGTTTTTGGCCTTCTTCCTCCCTTTGTGATGCATTACACTCACATATTATCTCAGGAACATTTTCCTGATCATTTGTAACTACACTATGTCATTAAAGTGACTTGTTTGATGATGTAGCAGCAAGCACCCCAAGCATCCTCAGGGTTGCTGCCAACACAGGTTCTTGGATCTGCTTTGATAAAGGAAAGCAACTCAAAATGGGTTAACAAGCTTACTTTAATCAGTCAAACATGTATCGTTCACCTAGTTCAGGGGAAAAAAGTCAGCACCCCGAACTTCAGATTATACAGACAGAATTATCAAGACAGAAACAGATCAAGTAGACAGATTTCCAAACTGTCCAACCATTACATCCATACCAAATCAACATCTGGTTTTCAACATCTGGGTTTTTCAAAGCCGAGGGGGTCTCTCAACAATGGCTTCCCGAAATCCAGATCAAATCACAGAACACTTCTCAAAGTGAGTCCCAAAACAAAGCTACACATCAGGGCTTATATAGCCTTCTCCTGGCTCAGAGAATGTAACAACCTTATTGACTCACTGGCCAATCAAGAAGTATCTACTGAAAAACAAGCCTCCCACCCCAGGCTCCACATGCACCTTAGCCTAGGGGCAGGGAAGACCTTTAAATTTACATTCCCATTACAGATGAGACATTCAAACCTGACATTTTTAGCACAATGCACTGTATGTTAGCACATGCTAACTTTCTTGAGAGGATGAAGAATAGAGAACAGCTGTGCTTGTATGTGTAGTTTAATGTTGGAGAAACTTATAAATACATGCAATGGGGTAAGGAGAGGAGGAATTTATGCAGTAGTTGTAGCTCTAAGATGAAAAGGAAAGGATAGTTAACTGGTTAACAAACATTTACTTACAAAGTATTTGCTATATGATAAGTACTAGGAATATAAGGGAAGGCAAAAATATTTCCTTCCCTCAAGGAACTCACATTCTAGCAGATATTAATTAATGTTTAAGTTGGATATTGGACAGTTATTTAGGATTTGAGATTGGAAAAACAAGAGAGTAGAAAGATTTTCTTTCTGCTTTCATCCACTTTTCATCCACTACTACCCAATACTTCATGCAGGAGTGAAATGGGAAAGGTGAAGAAGGATAAGAAAAGAAAGGGTGACAGAAAGAGAAAAGGAGAGTGGGAGGGCAGAATGAAAAGGGAGAGAGGAAGAAGAGGATAGGAAAAAAGAGGAAGAAGAGAAGGGAACAGAAGTTAAGAGAAAGAAGAAAACGAGAGCAGGAGGAAAGGAAAAGGAGCAGAAAGTTATAACAAAAGATCATGAGAAAGAAAAGAAGAGAGGAAAGAGAGGATTGAGAAGGGAACAGAAAAAGAAGAAATCATAGAATAATATTTTCCAAAGTACAAAGAGCCTCAGAAGTTATCTATTCCCAGACATACCTGTGGAAAGAGATATAGGTGTTCCCAAGTAAGATAGTTGTACCAAGAGTGGGCATAGACTGATCAAATCAGTTAACAGAAAATTGTTTATATATTGGATAAAAGGGAATTTATTATCAGTTCTGGCACTTAATTGTGATGACGGTCAAATCTCTTTACCTCTCTGAATCTCAATTTCCTCATCTGCAAAATGCATCAATGGACTTGTGACTTCATTCATGTGGGCATTCCTTTCAAAGGTGTAGATTACTACCTCTCCAGGTCTCCCCACCCTAAGTCATTCTTCTCTTTACATCACCATACATCTTTAATAAAGATCCACCCAAACTGCTAAGGCTTCACTCTGTGCATTTTCACATCATAAGGTTAACACTGAAGAATGAGGGCTGCCTATCTGTCCCTCTGGCTATATGACCCCCCTTTTTGATTACCTGTTTCCTTGATGACAAATTTAATGCCCCTTATTGCAGGCAGATCATCTTTGGCAATATGTTGCAACCTACGTATGCCCATCATGCTGCACTCTGTGGCACTTTTTGCATCACCAGTGGGTAACTGGTATCAAATGAACGTGGTTTTATGTTCCTTGATAGGCCAACATCTATTAAATGAATATAATTGCAATTCTCAAAAATGAACTAGCCAAACAGTTGCTAATATGCATGGTTAGAGGGGTTTTCCCCCAAGGAGTTCCCTACTTTTGTGAAATCACAGGTGCAGATGAATGGAACAAATAATCACAGGAAAAAAAATCCTCCTCTCTCAGGTTGTTGAGAAGGAAGTGCTTTGTAAATATTAAAGCACTATATAAATGTTACTACTTTCCAGTGACAATAGCAACATTTTCTGAAGCAATGAGGCAGAAACACATAAGGAAAATAGTATTAGATCTGGAGTCTGGAGAAGTCTATGTTCTAATCTCAGCTCTGACACTCAAAATATCTGTGATGCTATATAAGTCACATGGCTTCTCTGAACCCTATTTTTTCAATTGAAAATGAGGTAGGAGTGGCTGTGCAGTTTACAGATTTGTTGTGAGGAAAGTGCTTTGTAAATGCCAGGGTATTATCATAGAAGGGAAAAAAAAAGACTTGGTTTTATAGAAAATCTATAGAAATTTATAGAAAATTATAGAAAAATTCTTATAGACATTTCCAATAAAAGGGATTACCAAAGGCATCTCAAGTTCAAAATATCCCAAACAGACTTCATTACCTTCTCTCTAAATCCACCCATCTTCCTAACTTCAAGGGCACAGATCCATATCCCCCAGATCAGAATCCTTAGTCAATATCCACTCTTTTTAAAATTTTTTTTTTTGCTTTTTGGAGGGAAATTGGGGTTAAGTGGCTTGCACAAAGTCACATGGCTAGTAATTGTGTCAAGTGTCTGAGGCCAAATTTGAACTCAGGTCCTCCTGACTCCAGGGCCGGTGCTCTATTCACTGTGCCACCTAGCCACCCCTCAATCTCCACTCTTAACATTCATTCATAATGTTCCCTAGTCCAATCAACTGTGAAATCCTGCTGATTTTACCCCAATAAGCAAACTATTTATACATACATATACTCTCTCTCTTTATATATATATATATATATATGTATATATACCTTTGTGTGTGAATATATATATATATATATATGTATTTATGTATGTATGTATATGTTGCTCCCCCCCCCACTCCCATAAAATGTAAACTCCTTGAAGGCAGGGACTTTTATTTTTATCTTTGTGTAGATACTAAAAATACTTGTTGAATTAAATTGAATTCAAAGCATTTGGTTATTTTTATTATGTGCTCACCTGTTAGTAACCTTGATCTCCTGAGTAGGGATATGGTCAATGGAATTCCCAAGCAACTGGTAAGATTAAATCAAATAGGACAAACAAAAGAAGAGACAGAAGATCTTATTCAAGTGTGCACTGAAAATCAATTACAAACTAAAGTGACTTGGAGGGGCAATCTGAATAATTAAAAGGATGTTGGTCTTGGATTTAAAGGATGTGAGTGTGGGGTTTGACTTCTGTCTTTTTCTGTTTGTTCTGAGACAAGTCATGAAGGTATTCTGAGATTCAATTTCTTCTTAAGTAAAATGATCACAGTAAATCTTGTACTGTCTATCTCATAGTGTGGTTATGGGAGTTGGTTGGTTTTAGTCCTTCGTTCTTGAAGAAGACAAAAATGACGTCACTTTGATCATATTTTGATATTTGATATTGATCATATCAAAATCATAAACCAATAAACCAATACCAGCTCCAAAGGTTCTACCACAGGTCAGGCACAAATAGTCTATATGAGTGTTTGGAGTAAAGATGTCTCTAAATTTATACATTTCATGTTTCTTTTGAGCTACTGCAATTCTGTTTTATTCATAGAGCATAGCACCTTCTTTGATGCCTTTAGAGTGACTTGCAACTTTGATTCTTTAGAGACTGTGGTGTCCCTTAACTTATGGCCAAATGACATCCCCAGAAGTATATGGATGTTTAAATTATTGTCTCAGCACCTTTTGAGTGATAGGTTCTGGCTCTACCGCTAATTAGAAGAATTTTCATTATCCCACAGCCCCAACTTGCCAGTCACTCATGGCCCAAAGTAGACTCCCTCTAGCCCTTTCTTTGATGCAGTGGAAGGAGGAAGAGAGAATCTGTATTACAGGCTGAAACCAGGAAGAGAATATCTGAGCTATGTTCAATAATTGACTCTTATTGAGGTACTATATGTAAAGTGCTTTGAAGACCTTAAAGTGTTATAGAAATGTGAATCATCACCACCACTACCATCATCATCATCATCATCATCATCATCATCATAGTCAGCCCTCCCTTATTATAATTGGATAATTTTAAGAATTCTTCATCTTGGAAGTAGAAAACATATGAATGGTAGGGATATCAAAGGTGTGATTCTTGGCTCAAGTCTTGCTTCTGAAACATACTAGTAACTACAGTATGACTCTAAAGTATCACATACTTTCATATCTGGTTACTGTCTGTCCACAGGTAAATCCTTTGATTTATCAATGCCCCAGGCAAATCTCAATGACCATAAGTTATAAATAGTTGTCAAATTGTAATGGCAGAGGGAATTTCCATACAGATAAAATCACAGTTCCAGAGCAATGCTTTCCCCTGCCCCCAATAGTTATCCAAAAAGTGCAATGGTTGCTTCTGAATATGATGGATCTCTGTTCTGCTCTGGTCATTACTCAGGTTGGGCCTCTGGTAGTCAAAACAAAATAAGGCACTTATGGGCCATTCAATAATTACCAAAAAAGAGATTGACTTAGCCATAGCAGGAGAAGAATATTCAACAAGAGTAAGCACTGAGAACACATTGAGTTGATTAAACTGAAAGAAGCTCTTTTGCCTGAGTTATCTATGATTCTCTATCCAAGCATAAGAGTCCTCTGGAGCTTCTTGTTGCTGCTTTATATTTAAGTGATGAAGAGGCAACCTCAACAATCAGTACTCTAGGGTACCTTTAGTCCCCTGAACCAATCAACTCTCCAGAAAAGCTTCATACCCTTTAAAGAAAAAGTAGCCTGGTAGCACAGCGAGAAAGAGCACCGGCTCCAGTGTCGGGATGACCTGGATCAAATCCAGGCTCAGATACTCAGCACCACACCCAGAAATAACTGGCTGTGTAACCCTGAGCAAGTTACTTAACCCCGATTGCTTAAAAAAAAAAGTAGCCTGACTTGCATATATGGGAGGTAGAATATCCCAGGCATGGGGAAGAGTAGGAGGTGGGAACTCAGGGAAGAGGGACGTATTCTCTTGTGTGTAAAGAGCAGCAATGAGTCCAGTGTCCTTGGATTGTAGAGTACGTGGAAAGGAAGAAAGTAGAAGAAGGCTGGGAAGGTAGAAAGGTATTTGAAAGGTGTATTGAAGGGTATGTTTTAAGATCATTCTTGATCTGATATTTATTAGGTTACATGGCCTCTGAGTTCTCATCTAACTCTGAGATTCTATGATCCCATGTTCAAGCATTCAATATTTTCAAAAAAAGTTTCCTTCCTACTATCGATATAATGATCGTCAAGCACATTCCAAAATATAAGGAAGAACAAAGAAGAATATTGCATATTAAACTGTGTACTTCCATTACATACAATTTGTCTAAAAACTGTATAACAAATTTAACAAGGTAGTAACAAAATCACCCTGTTTATGTCCCTTCCTGACCCTTGTTTTGTTTCCATATATATATATATATATATACACACACACACACATATATATATATATATATATGTTGTTAGTAGTTCTGGGGGTTAAGGTCCCTTCCAGAGCTAACATTCTTTTCTCTAGGGTTGTTTCTAGCCCTAAGCATTTTGGGGTTTTACATTTGAGAAAAACATAATTTATTTTAAAACAGAGACCAGTCTGAACCAGACTGGGGTCAGCCAGGCTGCAGTTATTTCTTCCTCTTCCTAATTAGAGCCTCAACAGCTTACTGGCACACCCTCTGCCCTTAATAAGGACCTTTTTAGAGCTAGGTCTTTTAAAAAGAAGCTCAAACCCTGACAGAAAAGGTTAAAGGGTGTGGGGAAACTGCTATCCATCCCTACAGAATTAGCGCCTTCTTCTCAGGCTATCATGTCAACAGCTTTTGAATTACCTGAATACACTATCTTTCAGTGTCTCCCTAGGGATTTTTCAAGGGCGTCGACTCCCTGGGCCCAAGCCCTTTTCACAGCACTTGGCATTTTCCAGACAACAGGAAGCTACCATTGGGAGGTCATTTAGCCAAATTTCCTTTTTAGCCTATGATTTATTTACTGCTGCTTCAACAGCATTCTCCCTTCATCATTCCTTGGCGCTGCCTAGAGCTTCCTGTCTCTCCCAGGCTTGATTCTCGCCAGGAAGTCTCTTATCTTTCCTGATTCAGGGCCATTCTATCTTCTCTCCACATTCACACCAGTCAGCAGCTCCCATGCTAATGACCAGTGGAAAATGGCTGAAGGCCATGGAGAAGGATGGCTCTTGATCAGCCCAGTCTTAGGGTAGACAAGATGTTTGTTTCTCTTCACATTTCTTTTCCTTACCACTCCCTGTCTACCACCTTTTCCCTCCCCCTTCTACTAGCAGAGGAAAGAAGGTTCAAGTTAATAGAATTCACAGAATCAGTGGCTTATTGATTATTGTAGCTGGAAGATACTTTAACTATTATCTGTTCAACTCTCTAATTTTACAGATGAAGACACCAAAGCCTTTCATCTACGATGTATATATCTTGTATGCACATACTTGTTTACATATTTTATCCTTCATTAGATTGTCATTTCTCATAAGGCAGATTTTTTAAAACAATCAATCAACAGGTAGTACTTAGTATTTGCTAGGCACTGTACTTTTAGCAAGAGGTGAACAGATGTTAAGTGACTTGTCCAGGGTCTCATAGACTACTTGAATTCGGGTCTTTATGTCTTCAGACTCATAGTTCTTCACACCTGGTTTAAACTAGGGAACCTAAATGGTGCAGTGATTAACATGCCAGACCTGGAATCAGGAAGATCTGAGTTCAAATTTAGCCTCAGACACTTATTGGCTATGTGACCCTGGGAAATTTACTTATCCCTGCTTGCCATCTTTTGTCTCATTTTTTTTACCTAACTTTAATTGCTGAATGGGTGTTGCCTCAGACAAACTGAGACCTGGGAAAGACCTTAGCTTAAAAAAGTCCAAGGTCTCCCGCTATATCTGGGACCATCTCCAGTCATCCTGGTCTATGCTTTGCTGCTGTCCCCAGATGGCCCTAGAGGAGAGAGTGAGGTTGGTTGCATCCCTGCCTCACTTAAATCCAAGTCACTTGCAGTCAAGACATCACCTCCCATTAGTCATTAGTCCTCTTCAAGAATAAAGTACAAACAACAAATAAATAACAGTAATGTCCTATTACCTCCAATAGATTGAAGATGAGGGTTAACTTTTTCAATTTGGGATCCCTAGTACATATCTCAGTACCTTGCCCACAACAGATACTTAAAAGTATTCCTTGAATTGATTTTTTTCTCCAATAAATTCTAACCCTTTCCATTGAACAGATGGGGAATCTGTAAACCAGAAAGGTTAAATACACTTGTCCAGTGGCTCTAGAACCCATAGTTCTTGATTCCCAGTGCTGTACTCTTTCAACTACAGAAGGCTCTATGTGAGGAAGCCACATTGACCTCACTCTTTGGGACCTCCAAGGAGCTACATTTTGCTCTGGAAAACAAGTGAAAACTCAGAGAACTTCCCAGCTCCCACAGCCCCCCTGATGTCTAGAAATTGCTCTCTCTGCAATGAAAACAGCAGGCATGGAGTCTATAGTATGTGCATAAAAGGATCCATTATCCCTGGAGCCAAATGTCACTGCTGGAATAGCTTCCATGTGCTGCCAAAAAGAACGTTATTAATAACAGTAATAATAATAATAGTGATCATAATAACACATATTAAATTTTAATTTATATGGCACCCAAACCCCAGAGCTCTGGGAGGGCATCACTTACACAGCAGAGGTGAAGAAATAAAGCAAAACTCCAATCAGAAGGAAATATGATACGATTTAGAACAAGTGCCAGATTTTAAACTGCTATGCAGGGAGGGGGATAAAGTGCTTTACAGAAACACAAACTAACTCCAGATCATCTTAGAGAGTTCTTAATTTCAGGAAGGCACCAACAGAAAGATAGAAGTGTAAACATTTTTCTCATGCCAAGATAAGCTTTGTGACTCTTAGTGGAGGGAAGTGGTAGGCCTCAGGCATGGGCATTTGCTCAGTCTCTCAAATGGTGTCTCTACCAGTCTACCAGAAGAATAATTTTGGCAGAAATGCTGGGACAATTCGGCTCCCACCCTCAAATATCTGGAGGTAAAAGCAATAATGTCAATTAAAATTTAAGACCTAAGACATGGTACGTATTTGATAAAGGTTCTACTGAATAAATGGATAAATGTTTCTTTAGAGCTATAAGGTTTTTTGTTTTTGCTTTTGGGAAAGCCATCGGGGTTAAGTGACTTGCCCAAGGTCACAGAGCTATAAGTTTTTTATTTCTTTTATCCAGACCTGCAATTTCATCAGTATTGGGGACTTCCCAGTAGACTATTCTATTTAACAGTATGGATTAGGAACTACATTACAATTTATAGTCTTAGAGAGTTGTCTGAGGGTCCTGAGAAGTTGCTTGGTATAATTTAGTCTATGTGACTCAAAGGCTGGACTTGGACCTAGGTCTTC
Source organism: Petaurus breviceps papuanus (assembly GCF_028583685.1). Classification (NCBI taxonomy): domain Eukaryota; kingdom Metazoa; phylum Chordata; class Mammalia; order Diprotodontia; family Petauridae; genus Petaurus; species Petaurus breviceps. The sequence continues at coordinate 12,990,951 of NW_027187460.1, read as the reverse complement.
CTCCAAGTCTGGCTTTCTACCCACCCCACTATGTTGCCTCTCATTGTGCTACCTTTCATTGGGCCACCAGTATGTTGTTTAAAACAATTTCACATGAATAAGAATGGATATGTGTGGGAAGAGGGACAGCCCAGTAGGCTCAGACTCTATGAAAGTGCACAGAATGCATCATATACATATAACGGACATGATTAGCTTTTGCAGTTCTGTATATGGGGGAAACTGGAGACTTTGCTTTGGGAAAATCATAATGATGTATGAAGGTGGTGACTTGGAGAGAATTTGGGCCATGTATAATAGTTTGCAATTGGTTCTAATAATCTCTTTTATTGTTGTGGTGCTGGGGACACATTTAAAAGTCTAATCTTGTCCATTTCCTCTCTTTTGATTAAGTTTCTGCTCTTGATCTGACTCCTTTGCTGACAGCATCTGGTGAGAGACAGTACTGTAAGAAGAGAGTGCTTGAGCCCAGATCCAATATGTGAATGTGGCCTCGTGAATATGGGTCTAGAATCTTTGTCTTTCTTTCTCAATATATGTTTAAATAATATTTTATTTTCCTTCAATTACACATTACAACAATTTAAAATATATTTTTTAAAGTTTTGAGTTCTAAATTATATTCCCTTTTCCCTCCACTTCCTCCTCCCTGAGACATTGAACAATCTGATATAGGTTATATATATGTAATTATGTAAAAATTTTCCACTCAATATTGTTTCTTTTTTCATATGAAGGGAGTTGTGTTTTCTCTTGAAGGAAGGATGGTCATATGTAATGCCAAGCAAAGGCAACTTCCAAGGTTCATAATACCAGCATAGTAACTCTACATTTTATTCAGTGACAAACAAATTAAGGCAAAATTTTCACAGAACAGAGAAAATAAAATACAGCATTCACCAAGTATAATTCAATAATTTCCAAGTATTACTCCACCCCTAGGTAGTACATTCATTTAGTCAATCACAAATATTCTCAAATGGAGATTAAAATTAGTTTCTAATCATAAACAAAGTATATTTATTTAGTCAATCACAGAGCATAAAAAAGTCAAGTTTCCCACCCCTGGATTACAACTGAATTACAATTATCATCAGTTGCCACCAAGGCACCTTCTCAGAAGGGGCAGTGGAGAGCACAAAGGCAATCAACCCTGTAGCTACAGCAAGGTTAAGATATCATCACAGCATTTAGCACCCAAAGAGAGGTCTTTTCTTCATCTTGACCCAAGGCAAGTTCTCAGCAATCTCTTTTCCTGGGGAGACAAAGCTTAACAAAGCCACAATATGCATTGCCAGTGTTCTCATCAATTCACTCTCTGCCTGCAGAACAGTCTCAGGACCCCTGAAAATATCAGCAAGACCCTCTTCCAGGATTTCTGTAAACATACAATAAGAAAATCCTCCTTCAGGGCTTCTGAATCAGCAGCAAGTTTCCAGGACTTCTGCAACAATAGCACTGTCCTTCACCAGTGGACAAATCTGTCAAAACAACATCAAAACAGACAGATGAAATACTGGTACATAGCCAAGTCTTCTCAGTCCTTGGCAGTTCCGGGGGACAGCTCTCAAAGATCCTGGGCAGCTCCAACTGGCCCTCAGCAATCCTCCATGATGCTGCTCCCAAATGTTCTTCTACCTCTCTCTCTGCTTGGGCCTTCCCTAATCCATGCCACCAGCTCCTCCCAGTTCTGCCCTCTCTTTTTACATCAACAAGCCCATCCCACAAGTGGGATTCACAAGCTCTGGGTTTCAATACTCAACCTGAAAACCAAGCCAATCAAGGGGGATCTTTAAATTCCATTACTATTACATTATAGCGTAGAGGAAAAATTTGTGGATCAAATAACAGAATATCTGAATTAGAACCTAGGTTCTGCCTCTATTATTTTGGACAAATCATATAATCTCTCCAGGGTTCAGGTCTTCAACTAAAAAATAAAGGGGTTAGAGAAGATTATCTCTAAAATTCTTCTCAAAGCTAAAATTCTGAGATCCCTCCACATTTTGAGCTAGGGTCCTGTGATTAGTACCTAATTACAAGCAACTTCAGAGGTCATTTAGCCTGACCAATGAATGAATAAAAATCCTCTGTAAAACATGCCCAAGTATGTAAAACATTCTATCTTTGTTTTAATATTTTGAGTGAGGGGAAACTCAGCTCTAGTATCATCTTGACAATTGTTGCAGCACTCCAGATTTGGTGTGACACAGGCAGAATAAAGTGGAATCACCACCCCCTTTCTCCTTGCTGAAGGTACCCTAAGATCATGTTAGCTTTCTTGATACTCCACAGTGTTACATACTGAGTTTGTAGTTCACTAAAACCTCCAGGTCTTTTTCAGATGACTCTAACCATGCCTTTCCCCATCTTGTACTTAGGAAGTTCATTTTTTGAATATAAGATTTTAAAGGGCCTTTAGGTGGTACTTTGGGTAGAGTGTCAGCTGTTGAGTTAGGAAGACTTCTCTTCTTGAGTTCAAATCTGGCCTCAGATATTTCCTCTCTGTGTGGCTCTGGACAAGTCATTTTACCCTGTTAGCCTCAGTTTCCTTATCTGTAAAATGAGCTGGAGAAGGAAATGACAAACCACTCTACTATTTTTGCCAAGAAAACCTCAATTGGGTTCACAAAGAGTCTGACATGACTGAAAAATAACTGAACAAAAACAATAAGATTGTACATGTATCTCTATTACATTTCACCTTATTAAATCCAGCCCAGTGTTCTAGCCTGGCAAGATTCTTTAGAATCCTGATTTGACCATTCATTGTATTAGCTATCCTATGGAGGCACTATTTGGTAGTTATGACAAACTCAAGCAGGGCAACCCACTGAGAAGGGAATTGGCAAAAAAACAACAACAATGAAACATATTTTCAAGAACAAAACAAAAGTTTCTATGCCAGTACGAGGTGGGGTGGGGGGGAAGCATCATTCATGAAACACAATGAAGTCAGAGGTCCTGTCTGCTTGGTCTCTGAGTAAATTATGGAGACAGAGGAAGTTAGGTGTGTAAGATCAATTACTGCACTTTCAAAGCTTCCATTCCCTTTCTCAACTGCAGTCTTTGAGGGGTTTGATACACTGTTAACTGGGTCCAGCAACTTAGCTAGCTTTGCTCAGGGACTAGTACATTAATTGATTACCAGTCTTTGATTCTAGTGGAGAGTTAGGATGTAATAACCCTCTTAATAGCTTGTGCTTCTCCAGGCCTCGTACAGGTTGTTCTAACGAAAATCCCTGGGAAACCTATTGCAAATAATATCCCTATTTTAGATATGGGAAAACTGCTAATTAGAGATCTTAAATAAGTTGTCTCTTGTTGTTAAGGGTTAACACTTAAGGGTTAATCCTTAAGGGTTGTTAAGGGTTAAAGCTGGGATACTAACTAGCTCTTTTGATCCTGTATAAAATTCTTTTTAATATTCCAGGCTGGTTATCTGACTCACCCCCTATATGCCAGTTTGTTGATAGTGAGTGAGACAAAGAAAAGGTAAGTTTTGATGGGGCAGAGGAGAAAGGTGGAGGTCTGGATTATGAGGAAGGCTGCCCACAGCAGAGATACTATAGAGTCAACCCCAAATGAGAGCAGTATGAGTGAATTGGGTGTGTATGCTAGAAGGGGATACCATGACAAGAAAAGATGGCATTGAACAAAAGATGGGAGGGTCCTGAGGCCAAACTTTTGAGTTTTCCTAAGTCTAACACTCTTTGTCTGCTTGTATATAACATCAGGCCTATTTCCATCCCCTCGCTGCAGGAACAGCTGGGGGAGGGTAATTTTCCCCTTTCATGACTTTTTACTGGATTGTTGCACCCTGTGGAGCCAGAGGTGAAGAACTGAGTTGAATGTTTATTAAGCATCTGGGGCCTTATAATATTGTTTTACTGAGAAACAGACTTACATCCCTCCCAGGGAGGTCATTTCTTTAACAATCTTAGGTTCATTTATGCAAAGTATGTGCTTTATGCGAAGCCATGTACTGGATCCTATGAAGTTTTGGGAAGCAGACAGACCATGGCTCCTGCTCTCATGGACCTTATGATTCTTGTAATCAAAACAGGTATAAGTTTCGCCTCTTTAGATTCATCCTTCCTAGTGACTTTGTGAGTAAACGTATTTTTCTTCTCCTTATTTTTACTATAATGAATGTAAAAATGTGCCAAGAACTGTGCTAAGTATGAGGTCACAGAGAGGAACACAAAACTATCCCAGTACTCAAGGAACTCATTTAAGTAGAGGGCAACCACACATATAGGAGGATTTAGCTCTAATGCAGATGGAAAGATCTTTAAAGCTCTTTTCATATGGAACAGTTTGGTACTGAAAACGTACTAAAGAAAAAAAAAGTACTTTTGTTCAAAGAAAAAAATATTTAAATGAATTGCTAAAGAATATAAGATATCATTGCTATTATGAATGTTTGTTTTGATGCTGAAAGGGGTAGGAAAAGAATTTTGATTTAATAAAAAGTGCCAAAATATGTATAGGAAGACAGTATTCAGATGGGATTTAAACAGTTTTGGATAGAAAATGAATGGTGCCTAAATATAAAGACATAAATTACCTTGTGGGATTTTGCCTTGTTTGTATGTGAAGTGTTAGATGATTTTAAAGGGGTAGGAGGAAAAAAAAAACTTTTATTTTAAAAAACTGGAAAAGTAGCAGTATAAAGAAACATAATTTCAAGAGCAGAAAATTATATGGAACACGGACCCTGTTGGGAGTTTTAGAGCTGCAGAACTTTATGGTCTCAGTTCATTTGCACATAACATTTAAAATTTTTAGGAAAACTCAAAAAAGAGAGAGAAATCATATAAATGATTGGAAATAGTTGGAGACAGGTGTAATTTAAAAAGAATTATTATTGTTTTAGAAAAAATGTGGTAAATTGTTACTTTGTAAATGAAAGATAAGTCAATAAGAACCAAGGAGCTCTTATTTAAGACACTGAAAAAACTAAGAGTTGCAGGAGATAGAAAACAGGAAACTGAGACTGAGTTTGAAAACTGAAGAATGGAAAGAAGGGAAGAAATGTTGGAGGGGGGCAAGGATAGTATAAGACTTTGACTACTAGTTTCTGATTGGTCGAATAGACTGTAGTTGCAGTTATTGCCCTTCACTGCCCCCTAGAGTTTAAGGGAGGTGCAACTTGTCAGAAATTCTTTTTCCCCATTTCTGCCCTTTATTGTTTGAGAGTGTAGGTTAAGTTCTGCCCTTTATTGTTTGAGAGTGTAGGTTAAGACACATAATGCAGCTTTCCTACTATAATTGTCCATACCCTGCCATTGAGGGCTTTATTATACACATTGTTATTCTGGTTGCATTGACTCTCTAACTAGAACATAAGCTCTACAAGAACAAGAATTTCATGATGATGCACCCTCCATGGAGCCTAACACATAGCTGGAACATGGAAGTCCCTAAATAAGTGCCAGCTGTTTGTTTAGGACAAGGAAGAATGACACTGCAGTAGAGGGATCATTAATGCATAGTGAAGCACAGTTGATTAAGTTCCTGGAGAGAAATTAATCTTAGGTATTTATCATTATTGTTATTAATGTTACAGTCCTATAACATCAATATTTGGATATTTATATCCCTAATACCTAGCGCAGTACCTAGCACAATGGATTTAATAGTTTTTTTGGGGGGGAAGTGAATTAAAATGTTGGATTGTTTAAGAATCTCAGATATGTAAGTTTTTTAAGTATCAAAATAGGATTAGATTAAGGTCTGAAGTAACATAAGTAAATCAATGAACTTTAATGTAAAGCAGACAAAAGAAAGACAGGAGATAAAAAATAGTATGCATGATTTACCTTTCTTACCTCCTTATAGGGAAACTTATTCTTAAAATAATATGGACACATAGTCCTCATTGATAAGAAGGCATGAATTTTTTGTGGGGAGGTGGTCATATCATATTAACAATATTAAGCTTACAATCAACTATCAGGCTTCTTTTTCCTCCTCACATAAACTTCTGTATATACCTCCATTGTCCATGCCTCCATCATCTTCACTCATGAAAATCATTTCTTGAAGACAGATGTATGGTTGAATATTTATCCATATGAAATTGCATCCTCTATGATTTGGCACAGAAATCAAATTGATTTGGCCTCAACAAATCTGTTGATATCTTTTTGGAACCCAAGTAACCATTTTGGTAACTATCTTAGCTTTGTGAATCCTGCAGATTTTATAAGCATGGCATCTATGTCTTTATCAAAGTTATTGATAAAATATCAAATGGCATAAGGTCACGGACAGTTCCCTGACACAGTCCCCTAGAGACCATTTTCCCAGTTTATTGTAAAACATTGACTACTTTTTTCACAAGTCTTTCAATCAGTTCCAAAACTACATAAATATATTACCATCTACCACATTTTTGTCAACCTTGCTCATAAGGATAGAATGAAAGGGTTGGTTAAATATTTTGATAAAATCTAGGTGTACTCTATCTACAATATTCTGCTGATCCCCCAGTGTAGGTAACCAAGCAGAAAAAAAGAAGTGAAATGAGCATGTCTGACATGACTTGTTCTTCATGAAGATATGTTGGCTCTTTGTGATCACAGTTTTCCTTTTTTAAATGTTCTACATTCCCCTTTAATAGCATGTTTTAGAACTTTGCCCTACATGTCAAGCTTACTGATCTATATAGTTTAATAAAACTTTAATTAGAGTAGATCAAGTGGGACTTTGTTTTAAAGTAACATCAGGGTGGAACATTTCCTACTACAATGATCTATCTCTTCCTTGTGGTATCACATCTCCATTTTCTACCCCTGCCCTGGGTCACCTACCAACTTTATCTCTAGTGGTCCTATTGCCAGGGGCTCTTGTTCTCAGGCTACTCTTCACTGTGTTATGGAAAGACTGCCTACCCCTGAAAACTCAGTAGTTATCTTAGTTATTTGAAAGGTTGGTACTTCTGTATCTACAAACTCTCTCTCTCTCTCTGTCTCTCTCTGCATATATATGTATATATGTATGTATGCACACATATACATATAATAAATCTAAATATGTATGTATGTATATATTTGTTTCAAGGACTGTTGTTTGGTCATTTCAGTTATATCCAACTCTTTGTGACCCCATTTGGGGTTTTCTTGGCAAAGACATTAGAGGGGTTTGCCATTTCCTTCTCCAGCTCATTTTATAGATGATAAAACTGAGGCGAACAGGATTAAGGGACATACCCAGGGTCACACAATTATTAAGGGTCTGAGATCAGATTTTAACTCAGGTCTTCCTGATTCCAAGTCTGGTGCTCTATCCACTGTACCACCTAGCTGATCTGCTAATACAGCCCTTTTAATATTATTTGAAAAAGTGAATAACAAAGGATTTTGAATTTTCTGCTAGAGAGTGGGAGTTAGCTGATTATTTGTTTATATGTCTTTACTTCTCACCTCCTTCAACTGAATTTGCCCCAGTTGCAAAAATTTCTCTTTATGTTTTTTTTTAATTCTATGGAAAATGAAGATATTTGTGCTTACTTAGTTCTGAGTTATATTTCTCACTTTCACTGATCTTGCAATAATCATTGACAGTGGCTCAGCAATGATAGCTGCCATTTCTTTCTATACTTGGATTCATCTAGATCTTGTGACATGAACCTGTCAGGGGAAGCTAATTGTTGTTATTTTTTCCTTTTTCCTCACTAATCTTGGACATCAGTTTTTTGTTAGTCACTTTTGTTCTTTCCAAGAATATGAAAGACAATTTTCCCTTGGCAGTGAAAATATAGATAAAAATAAGAATGTATCAATTTTTTTTTAAAGCAATAAGGGTTAAGTAACTTGCTCAAGGTTACACGGCCAGTTATTTCTGGGTGTGGTGCTGAGTATCTGAGCCCGGATTTGATCCAGGTCATCCCGACACTGGAGCCAGTGCTCTTACTCGCTGAGCCACCTGGCCGCCCCGGAATGTATCAATTTTGCTTTTATTCTGATCATCTATTATTTTAATCCTATTTATCCCTTTCTTGTTGGTCCTCCTTTCCCCAGTATAACTTTTTATTTCCCTCAGCTTTCCCCTGCTAGCCTCAACTCATTCTGAATTTTAGTGTATATAAAGATATTTTTATAGGACTATACCATACTTTTGTATTTATTCATATTCTTGAGTGCAATTTGGTGCATCTCAACAAGCTCAAAATTGATCTAGAAATGAAAATTAGAAGAGAACCAAATCCTATGTCTTTCATAATCATAGTTAGGGAAAGAATTGTTAACTAGACAAGAGATAAAGATGATGAAAAATATAAAACCATGGTTTCCATTGCATGAAATTGAAAAACTTTGGAATAAACAAAATTAGTGCAACTAGGAAGAAAAGGAAAATGGATGGGGGGGGGAGGAATCTCTTAATATCTGTCAAAGATAAATAGGGAACAAAGAACAAAATGAAAACCATTCACCAATGGTTAAGTGGTTGAACCAACAGTGCTCAAAAAATGGCAAACTACATGAAAGATTGTTTCAAAATACTAATAAGAGAAATGCAAACCACAGCACTTTTAATATTTCAACTTACACCAAGTTATTTGTCAAAAAATTAGAAAAGTTGAGAATAGTTAATGTTGGAAGGGCTAGGGAAAGGCAGGTGCTCTGATATAATATTTGTGGAGCTGTGCAATGGTTCAAATATTTTGGAAAAGAATTTAGAATTTGGCTAAGTAAATGAATGCATATATAAGTATATTTATAAAATAAAATGTATATGTAATTTGACCTAGAGATATCATTACTAGGCATAATCATCAGGTAGGTGAAAGAAAGAAAGGTTAAATAAATTACAGTATTTATCTTAGTGCCTTTTTGTGGTAAAGAATTAGGAAAAAAAAGGAGATAACCATTGATTTGGGAATGACTAAACATATTGTGATACATCACTGTATTGGGATATGACTTCATTTTCAGAAATGAATATAAGAACTGATGGAAAGTAAACAGAATCAGAAAATCCATATGCGCAATGACCACAACTATGTAACTAGAAAAGAGCAGCAATAAAAATAGAACCTGAATGATCTGTAATTATAATAACCAAGCATGGCTGTGAGAAAAAGATAATAGAATTTACTTCATTTCTTTCTCTGCAGAGGTGGGAGGCTATCGATACAGAAGCTGCATATAGTGTCAGACTTGGTTGATTAGTTTTACTGAACTATTTTATTCTCTGTCTTTGTCTTTCATCTCTTTCTCTTTTATTTAATTTATTTTTAAATAATATTTTATTTTCCCCCATTTACATGTCAAGACAATTTTTAACTTCATTTTTACAAGATTTTAAGTTCCAAATTTCCCCCCCTCCCTTTTATCCCCTCCTCCTAAAACGGTAGGCAATTTGATGTGGGTTATACATGTGCTAGCATATAAAATATATTTCCATATTAGTCATAGTTATAAAAAAAGAAATAGATAAAAAAGGAAAAAACATGAAAAAGAATAAAATAAGCGAAAAAAAATTGTTCTTTGATCTGCATTCAGAGTTTAACAGTTCTTTATTTGGATATGTATAGTATTTTCTTTCCTGAGTTCTTTTTACTTTTCTTGGATCGTTGTGTTGCTGAGAAGAGCTAAGTCATTCATAGTTGATTATCACAATGTTGCTGATACTGTGCACAATATTTTTTCTGGTTATGCTCATTTCAATTTGCATCAGTTTGCACAAGTCTTTCCAGGTTCTTTTTTTTTTCTGAAATCTACTAGTTCATTCATCATTTCTTTTTGAACAGTAGCAATACATTACCTTTATATACCACAGCTTGTTCAGCCATTCCCCAACTGATGGACATCCCTTCAATTTCCTATATTTTGCCACAACAAAAAGGGATGCTATAAATATTTTTGCACATGTAGGTTCTTTTCCCTGTTTATGATCTCTTTGGGATGCAGACCCAAGTGGTATTGCTAGGTCAAATGGTATGCACACTTTGGTTGCCCTTTGGGCATAGTTCCAAATTGTTCTCCAAAATAGTTGGATCAATTCACAACTCCATGAATAATGCATTAGTATCCCAATTTTCCCACATCCTCTCCAACATTTATCATTTTCCTTTTTGTCATATTAGTCAATGTGGTAGGTATGAGATAGTACCTCAGAATTATTTTAGTTTGCAATTCTCTAATGAAAAATTATTTAGAGCCCTTCTTCATATGTCCGTAGATAATTGATTTTGTCATCTGAAAATTGCCTGTTAGGCATGGCTAGGTGGTGCAGTGAATAGAGCACCAGCCCTGGAGTCAGTAGAACCTGAGTTCAAATCCAGCCTCATACACTTAGCACAAAAACTAGCTATGTGACCTTGGGCAAGTCACTTAACCCCAATTGCCCTCCAAATAAAAAGCAAAAACACACAAAAAAGAAAATTGCCTGTTTATATTCTTCAACTATTTATGAATTGAGGAATATCTTATATGCTTTTAAATTTGATTCATTTCTCTATATATTTTATAAATGAGGCTTTTATCAGAGACCTTTGCTGTAAATATTTTCCCAGCTGTATGTTTTTCTTTTAATCTTGATTACAATGGTTTTGTTTGTACAAAAGCTTTTAAACTTAATATAATCAATATTATTTTACATTTCATAATGCTTTCTCTATCTCTTGTTTGGTCATAACCTTTAACTCACTTAACTTCTCCTTTAAGAATTTGGATGCTATACCGCTTGGTCCATATATGTTTAGTAGTGATATTACTTCATTGTCTATGGTACTTTGTAGCAAGATGTAGTTTCCTTCCTTATCTCTTTTAATTAGGTCAGCTTTTGCTTTGTCTGAAATCAGGATTGCTACCATAGCTTTTTTTTTAACTTCAGCTGAAGCATAGTAGATCTGCTCCTGCCCCTTACCTTTACCCTGTGTGTGTCCCTCTGCTTCAAGTGTGTTTCTTGTGAACAACATACTATAGGATTCTGGTTTTGATCTACTCTACGAATCACTTCCACTTTATGGGAGAGTCTATCCCATTCACATCCACAGTTATAATTACTGTGTATTTCCCTCCACCCCATTTTTCCTCCTGTTTGTCCTTTTTCTCCTTTCATCCTTTTCTTCCTCGACAATGATTTGCTTTTGTCTACCACCTCCCCCAGTCTACCCTCTTTTCTGCCAACCCACCTTTTATTTAATCTACTCTCCTCCTAATTTCCTATAAGGTAAGATATATTTCTATATTCAACTGATTGTGTATATTATTTCCTCTTTGATCCAATACTCATGAGAGCAAGGTTCAAATGATGTCCATTGCTCACCTCCCACCATTCCCTCCACTGTAATAGGTCTTTCATGCCTCCTCATGTGAAGTAATTTATACAGTTCTAGCTCTTCATTCCTTCTACAACCAGTGTATTCCTCTTTCTTTCTTTCTTTTCTTTTTTCTTTTTTTGCTTTTTGTAGGGGGGAAGGTAGGACAATTGAGATTAAGTGACTTGCCCTAGGTCACACGGCTAGTTTTTTGTGTTAAGTATCTGAGGCTGGATTTGAACTGAGGTCCTCCTGACTCCAGGGCCAGTGCTCTATTTACTGCACCACCTAGCTGCCCCCTCCCTTAATTATTTTTAATATCATTTCCTCATATTCACTTTATATATGTACCTTTTCATTGTACTATTAGTAGTACTATTTTTAAGAATAATAAGTATTGTATTCCCATGTAGGTATATAAACAGTTCAGCTCCATTGAATCCTGTATGTTTTCTTTTCCTTTCCCTTTTTAGGCTTCTCTTAGGTCTTGATATGGGAGATCAAAATTTGTGTTCAATTCTGGTTCTTGTCCTTATGAAGGTTTGAAATCCTTCTATTTCCTTGAATGACCATTTTTTCCCTTGAATTATTATGCTATATTTCTCTAGGTAGGTGATTCTTGGTTGTAGTTTTAGCTCCCTTGCTTTCTGGAATATCAAGTTCCATGATCTTCAATCTTTTAATGTTGATGCTGTTAAGTCTTGTGTATTCCTTTTTTTTTAAATGCTTTATTAACTTCTGATTTACATCGTTCATTTCCGCCAGATTTTGAGTTACAAATTTTCTCCCCGTTTTTCCCCCACCCATCTCCCCAAAACAGCAGTCCCACAGGATATCCCCACCTCTGATCTGCTCTCTCGCATATTTTCTCCTATACCCGTTTCAACTTTTCCAGTAGGGCATGGTGGATCTCTATATTTCCCAATTACATGTAAAACAATATTGATAATAGTATATATATATTTAAACATTTGATTTTAAAACTTTGAATTCCAGATTCATTCCATTCCTCCCTTATCACCCACCCTTACTGGGAAGATAAGCAGTTCAGTATAGGTTGTAGATGTGTGGCTAATGCAAAACAATAACATAGCAGATATATTGTAAAAGACTGACTATATCTCCCTCCCTCCTATCCCACATCGCACTTGTTTTATTCTCTACTTTGATCCTGTCCCTTTTCAAAAGTGGGTGCTTCCAACTTCCCTCCCCCCCAGCCTGCCCTCCCTTCCATCATCCCCAACACATCCCCTCCCCCCTATTCTCCTGGAGGGTGAGATCCCCTATTTAGTGTGTATTTCCCTTCCTCCTCAACCAGATTCAATAGGAATAAGGTTGACCCATTCCCTTTTGCCTTCCTATTCTTCCCCTCCATTGTAACCATTTTCCCTTGCCTCTTCTGTATGAGATAGTTGACCCACTCTGTCTCTCCCCAACTCCTCTCATTATATCCCTCTCACCTCTTAATCTCACCTTTTAAGTATCATCCCTTCCCGTTAAATTGGTCCCGTGCCCTCTATCTATGTATACCTGTAAACATATATACACACATTCACATATGTATTCATATGCCTGCATAACCTCATATAAAGACATATATATATATATATATATATACATATATATATATATATATATATATATATATATATATATATATATATATATTTCCAATCCCTTCAACTACTGAGAAAAGTTTCATAAATTACAATTATTGTTTTTCCATGTAGGAATGTTAATAGTTCAACTTTGGCCAAGTGGCTCAGCAAGCAAGAGCACTGGCCTCAGTGCTGGGATGACCCAGATCAAATCCGGGCCCAGACACCCAGCACTACACCCAGAAACAACAACTGGCCGTGCAACCCCGAGCAAGCCACTCAACCCCAATTGCTTAAAAAAAAAATAGTTCAACTTTGATAAGTTCCTTATGATTTCTTTTCCCTGTTTACCTTCTCATGCTTCTCTTGCTTCTTGTATCTGAATGTCAAATTTTCTATTCAGCTCTGGTTTTTTCAGCAAGAATACTTGAAAGTCCTGTGTTCCACTGAATGACCATATTTTTCCCTGAAACATGATACTCAATTTTGCTGGGTAGGTGCCTCTTGGTTTTAATCCCAGCTCCCTTGACCTCCGGAATATCACATTCCAGGCCCTTCGATCCCTCAGTGTAGAAGCTGCCAGATCCTGGGTTATCCTGATTGTGTTTCCACAATATTCAAATTGTTTCTTCCTGGCTGCTTGTAATATTCTCTCCTTAATCTGGGAATTCTGGAACCTGGCTATAATATTCCTAGGAGTTTTCTTTTTGGGATCTTTTTCAGGAAGTGATTGGTGGATTCTTTCAACCTCTATTTTGCCCTCTAGTTCTAAAACATCAGGGCAGTTTTCTTTGAGAACTTCCTGGAGGATGCTTTCCAGGCTATTACTTTGGTCATGGCTCTCAGGCAGTCCAATACTTTTTAAATTATCTCTCCTGGATCTATTTTCCAGGTCAGTGGTTTTTCCCATGAGATATTTCACCTTGCCTTCTATTCTTTCATTTGTTTGGATCTGTTTAACAGCATCTTGATTTCTCATAAAGTCATTAGCTTCCATTTGCTCCAATCTAATTCTGAAGCAATGATTCTCCTCAGTGAGCTTTTGAGATTCTTTTTTCCATCTGGCAAATTCGACTTTTTAAGGCATTCTTCTCCTCATTGCCTTTCTGAGCCTGCTTTGCCATTTGAGTCAGTCTGTTTTTTAAGGTATTATGTTCTTCAGTCAGGCTGTTGACTCTCATTTCATAATTTTCTTGCATTGTTCTCATTTCTCTTCCCAATTTTTCCTCCACTTCTCTTATTTGCTTCTTAAGGTCCTCTATGGCCTGTAACCAGCTTGTATTTTCCTTTGAAGCTTTTGGTGCAGGAGTTCTGACTTCACTGATTTCCTCCTGTTCCATGCCTTGCTCCTTCTTATCCCCAAAATAGGAGTGTAATGTTGGAATCTTCTGTCTGCTTTGTTTCCTTTGCCTGCTCATTTTGCCTCTCAATGATTTGACTTTTGGGCTTTTTGCCACAGTAGGACTCTGCCACCAGAGAGGGGAGTTTTCGTCCCAAATGCTGGGGTTTTCTCAGCTGCCGGAGGTATTAGATGGGTGCCCTCTCTGACGTCTCCACACGCTCTGGCAAGCTGGACACACACCCCAGGACCTCCACCCTAGACTGCAATCCAGATCCAAGCAGGTTAAAGCAAGAGCGATGACCCCTCAGACTGGTGCTTGGTCCCCCTACACTCTGCAGGCCAGGAGCTGAAGCCGCCACATGGCGCTGGCAGGCTGTGCCAGCGTCTCAGCGGTTTCTCGCCCCGGGGGTAAAAGCCATGCACTCCCACTTACTGGGTCCCAAAGTCCAGAATGCACTGGCCTCTCACCTTGTCCTTCGCATCTATGTGTTGATAAATCTGGAAACGGCCACAGCTGCTGCTGATCTGGAGTCCCTCTGGCTGGCGGCTGGTCAGGCCCGCCCTGGGGCTAAAGCCTTGGCGTGGGGCTGGGCTCGGCTCCCAGAGTG
>NW_027187460.1:12949177-12976121 GCF_028583685.1 Petaurus breviceps papuanus | reverse complement strand
CCTGGGGCTAAAGCCTTGGCGTGGGGCTGGGCTCGGCTCCCAGAGTGCTGCGCTGGCCGATTCCTGCCGGCCTGCTGGGCTGTTCTCAGCGGGAGGTTAGCTTCTCTGTGTCATTTTGTGGGTTCTGCAGCTCCAAAGTTTGTTTAGAGTCCCCTTTTTACATGGATTGGGGAGGGTGGAAGCCAGAGCTGCGGGAGGGTCGTGCTTCTACTCCGCCATCTTGGCTCTGCCCCCAGTCTTGTGTATTCCTGAATGTGGTTCCCCAATATTTGAATTATTTCTTTCTGCCCACTGCAGAATTTTTTCCTTGACCCAATAGTTCTGTAATTTGGCTATAATGTTCCTTGGAATTTTTATTTTAAGGTTTCTTTCCTGGGGTGATTGGTAGATTCTTTCAATGCTTGCTTTGCCTTCTGGTTCTAGGATATTAGGACAGTTTTCCTTGAAATTTCTTGAAAGATGCTGTCCAGGTCTTGGTTTTGTTTATGGCCTTCAGGTAGTCCAATGATTCTGACATTGTCTCTCCTGGATCTATTCTCCAGGTCAGTTGTTTCTCCAAAGAGGTATTTTTCTTTTCTTCTATTTTTTCATTCTTTTGAATTTGTTTGATTGATTCTTGATGTCTCTTAGAATCATTAGCTTCCATTTGCCCAATTCTAACTTTTAAGGAGTTGTTTTCCTCAGTTAGCTTTTGTATTTCCTTTCCCATTTGGCCAATTGCACTTTTTGAGGAGTTATTTTCTTCAATGTATTTTTGTATTTCCTTTTCCATTTGGCCATTTTTACTTTTTAAGCAGTTGTTTTCTTTTTTCCAAGTTGTTGACTCTTTTTTTCATAATTCTTTTGCATCACTCACATTTCTTTCCCGAATTTTTCTTTTATTTCTCTTATTTTTAAGCTCCTTTTTGAGTTTTTACATGACTTCTTTTTGGAAATAAGACTGCTTCTCATTTTTCCTTGGGGTTTTTCCCATAGGTGTTTTGACATTGTTGTCCTCTTCTGAGTTTGTGTCTTGATCTTCCCTGTCACCATAATAACTTTCTATGGTCAGATTCTTTTGTTGTTGTTATTGTTTTAATCTCCCTCTCTCTCTCTCTCTCTCTGGGTAGATGGGGCTCTATCTCAGGTTTCTTGTGTGAGGGCCTGGAGGCCCTGCCTGTTTACCTAGTGCTGCACCAATGTTGCCCTGAGGCCCACAGGGGACCCTTATGTTGGTGTTGTGCTGAAGGGATGGGGTGGGGTGTGGCTGGAGCTGCTGGAGGCTATAAGGATCTGGCAGCTTACCTGGTGCTGAGTCATGACCCTAGTGTTGGTGTCTGGCATGTACTGAGGCTAGTGGGGCTGTTTCTGTGTTTCCCTGGGCTATGCTGAAGCATGTGAAGGTCTGGCTTCTGGAGGCTGCCTGTTTTCCTGGGGTTATACTAAAGCACATGGAAATTCTAGGTATTGGAGTCTGCCCATTCCCCTGACTATGCTGAGGCATGTGGGGGTCCTAGTGTTTATGTTTGCCTGCTCTACCACACTGGGGCTGAGGATCTCCCACTGTTTTACTTGGTGGGGAGGAGGGGTTGCTGCTGGTTTGCTGGAATGCTTCCTATCATGGACTGCATTTCACTTTTACCTGAGTGATACAGACATTTCTTGTAAATCTTTTAGGCTTGTTGGGCTAAAAGATTGTTTCATTCTGTTTGATCTGTTGTTCCAGAATTTGTCCTGGGTGTTATTTTATCATTGTTTACAGGTGAATATGGGAGAGTTAGGATGATTGACTGCTTTCTCTGCCTTCTTGGCTCCCAGAAATCTGTTCTTTCTTTCTCTTTTAAATAAGGGATAGCTATCTGGTTGGAGAAGGGAGCAGGGACATATTGGGAGGGCAGGTTTTGAATAACAAAAAATAATAAAATAATTTAATCATCTAAGTCAGTTAATGAGGAACCAAGTTCCTAGGCAACCATGTTGATGGTCTTAAGACTACTTCCCCTTTTTCTCCTAATAGGAATCATTTCTCTTTGGATCTTCAGAATTTCATTTCTGAGAACTTCATAGGCTGACTTCTGTAATATTTGAGTTCTTAGGAACCTACTTATATTTTCTCTGATCCCTTTGAAATCTTAATCCTTTTGAAATCTCTTAAAATCTAAGGTAAATGTCTGACAGGATTTAATTTCCTTCCCTTTCCCTATAACATATTTTAAGGTAGTGCAGTTGTTTCCTCTTCAAGATTCCCTACCATCTCTACCTTATTTTAACTATAGTTGTTTTTTTTTTTACAAAGGGATAGTTACTTAAGAGATGAAAAAAAAACAAACCTACAAGCATAACTCCCAGTACGTCAGTGACATAATCTTCCCTATATCACTTTAGTCTCTGGGAGGAAATTAGGTTTACAATTCAGTTCAGTACCTGCATTGTGTCACTTCTACTGATTTCTTGTCTAAAGGCAGCTTTGCTGCTAGATGAGTGTTTCCCCTATGTGGGAGTACCAGACATCAATCCCAAAGATTCAGTTTTTTTCCCTTGTTCCTTAAGGCATTGATGTTACATTGGATGCAGAATCCAACCCAGATTCCCATGGCTCATTTGTCCTTTGAAACTCCCCAAAATGGAGACTTCCATTCTCATCACCCATAATGGAAAAGAATGAAAAAAATGCCCAAGGAACATACTTCTTTCTGTAGGGGTCATCTGACCTTGGAAGGTGAAGAAATTACAGCCTCTTCTATTTACAGCATAGGGGTGGCTAGGTGGCACAGTGAGTAGAGCAGCAGCCCTGGAATCAGGAGGACCTGAGTTCAAATCCGGCCTCAGACACTTAACACAAAATAACTAGCCATGTGACCTTGGGCAAGTCACTTAACCCCAATTGCCCTCCAAAAAACAAAACAAAAATATTCCTATTTGCAACATAGTCTTTTCTCTGGAATGTGCCAATAAAGGAATCACTTCACTCCTCTGACTTGACTGTACAAAGATATCTGGTCCTTTTGAAGACACAAACTCTTCTAGGTACACACCAGTGCAATATTCACACCATCCACAATCATGGGTGAGTAATCAAGACCATGACTATAAGTATTGTATAACGTTCAATTGCAAAATATACCAAACTCTCCAGATAGAGAATAGAACTGAAGCATTTATTTAGATACCAGAAAACTGAATCCCAAAACTAGTAAGCCAATTCCATCATAGTACCAAAGATATTCAGAAAGCCATAATAACACTAAAAGTCACAGCATCCTTCAGCTTCCCACAAACTAATACAAGATCAATATCTACTCATGAGCCTATCTGACTCCTTGCCCGAGGTCCTCCTCTCTCCCCCACCATCTGGCTAGTGCTACCAGCTTCCTGTGGGCTCTGCTTCCCTTCAGCAAATTCCTCCCACCACAGGTTCCATGTGACCACACTCAGCCTATTAGTGGGCAGAGTTTATTTTCACAGCAGGGAAGCTTCCTGTGGGCTCTGCTCCACCCTTTAGCAAATTCCCTCCATCACAGGCTCCCTGTGATTACATTCAGCCTATTAGGGGGCAAAGTTTACTCTCAAAGCAGGGGAGGTCTTTAAAATCCCCCCCTAGGTCTCTTAAGGGGCAGGGAAGATCTTCAAATTCCCATTCTCATTACAGTAGCCAATAGAAAAAGGTTTCCTCCCAACCATGTAGTTGGCCAACCTGAATGTGTCATGGAATATCTCTGCATGGCCCAGTCATCACGATTCTCTAGCTTCCTCTATATGGAGGCACTATCTCAGCAAGTTGACAGGATCTGCATGTGCTTCCAGACCTCTAATATACTAGTTTAATAGCTAGTATTTGACATACCATCAAGGGAAGAGATGAGAGGGCTCAGGACAGAGCCTTAGGGGACACCCATGGTTAATGTGTGTGAAAAGGGATAGAAGAACCAGTAAAGAGGCTGAGAAATGTTTAGACAGATATAAAGAGAATTAGAGGGGTGGCCAGGTAGCTCAGCAAGTAAGAGCACCGGCTCCAGTGTTGGGATGACCTGGGGATTGAATCTGGGCTCAGATACTTAGCACCACACCCAGAAATAACTGGCTGTGTAACATTGAGCAAGTTACTTAGCCCCAATTGCTTTAAAAAAAGAGAGAGAGAATTAGAAAATAATGGCAGAAAAACCTAAACATAAGAGAGTATCTGTGAGGAGAAAGTGCTCAGCAGTGTCAGACTTTAGAAATGTTAAAAAGGATGAGGACTGAGAAAAGGATCATTGATAATTCTGCAGAGAGCCATTTCAGTTCAATGAAGTCAGAAGCCAGACTGCAAAGGTTTAGAAGACAGTAAGAGCATGGGAAATGGAAGCACCTACAGTAGCTGGCTTTCTCAAAGAATCCAGTCAAAAACAACAAGAAAATTGTTGGATGAAAGCTAGTGGCTATGGTTGGATCTTAGAATCCCTAGAACCTTCCAAGCCAAACTCAAAGTGTTATCTCCTACAGAGCCTTTACATATTTGTACCCAGCTACTAGTTTTTTCCTGGTATATACTTTCAGTTTATTTATATAATTTCATATATAATATATTCTTCCTGCATATTTTAAACTCCTTGAGGACAGGCACTCATGTCATTTTTTGTCTTTATATCCCTACTAGCTAGTACAGTGTGCAAGGCATGGAGCAAATAGCTAATAAATGTTTGGTTGTTTGGTGATCAATTGATATTTTTTCTTCTTCCTCTAACACTTACTGGATGATCTTTCAACTGATTGCATCATTTCCTGGAGGGAAGTACATACTGTTCTGATAACTGTCCCAAATTGGTATATAAACATAGATAGGGAAGACACTTCTCATCTCAGAGCTTCAGTGCCCTAATTTGCAAACTATAAGGCAGAGAGACTGGACTAAATAAACTCTAGGTTCCTTTCCAGTTCTAAAATTTCTCTGTTTCTCCATATTTTAATGATTACTGGTTCATTACTTCTGCCTTTCCTCCTTTTTGGAATGCTTTGGGCTGTTATATAGTCAGAGCTCTGGTTGTGAGGAATTTAGAACTTTTGACCTGGACAGTGATAGAACTATGTGGCTTTTATGATTAAGATGTTATGATTCGGCAGCTAGTGAAAGCTGATGGTGAATTTTCTACCCCAAGCATCTCTGATAACTTTCATTTTTAGCAAATGGCTAATTAAGTCATAGTAAAACAAATTTAAAATATACCCAATATTAATGAAGGGATAAGAAGCTGCAACGGAAATTTCTTAACTAATTTGGAAAGAATTTCATTTTGAGAACAATATGCAAAAGGGTTTTTTGTTTGTTTTTTTCATTTGACTTCAGATGGGGGGGGAGAGAAGTGGTGATAATTACAAGTCAAACATGCAGAGCCTGTGAAATCTTGTTTAGTTAAGTTCACATATAATGAGCTTTCAGTACTCTGCCAGAAATAAAATGATATAGAATGTTTATGTGGCTTTGCTTCTTTGAATTTTATGACCATGCTATGTGACCAAGGCTTGTGGTAATATTTTTGTGCCCTGGAAGTGGAAGCGTTTGTTCCAAACATCAGACAAAAGACAATCAGGTTCTCTAATGAGACACTTGATGGCTCTCCCCACCTCCACTCTCTCCAAGTCATTCTTCACATGTGTGCTGCCAGGCTTATCTTCCTAATTCATAGTGCTGTTTGGACCACTTCCCTGCTCAAAAATCATCGTGGAGCCTTTTTGCCCATCTAGTTAAGTTGAATCTCCATTATCTAGCCTTCAAGACCCTCCATAATCTTATATGTCTCTAGTGTTCCAACCTAATACAACATTATTCTCCTCTATGTCCTCTGTCTTTCTTTCAACATAGTCTATTCTTTGCCTCCCCTGAATTCTCTGTATGATCCTCAATACTCACTCTTTAAACACCAATTCAAATCTTTTTTTTTTTTTCAAAAAGCTTTCCCTGCTCCATCCAGCTGTTATTCCCACCTTTCCCTGCAGAACTCCCAAAGAGGTCCATTTCCATAATGACATGTTATTATTATTACAATTTTTTATCATGAATCACAGGCTATGCTTAGCTCAAGGCAGTCCCATGGAAGTTTAGGTTTAAAACTGGAACATAAAAAAGGCCTATTTAAAATAAATTTCTAAGCGGTGGTCCACAATTGCCCAAAGTGTCTGTGAATGGATTTTTAGGCATTTTGTGAATTTGGATGGGCAAAATATATATGTATGTGTATATATGTATGTGTGTATACACATATACATGTATATTATATATAATTTTTTTCTAACAAATTTAGGATTTTCTTCAGTTTTGAATGTAGGCAACTGTGATAGTAATGGAATATAAAGATCCCCCTGTATTGTCTTGGTTTTCAAATTGATTGTGTTAAAACCCAGAGCTTGTTAATCCCACCTGTGGGATGGACTTGTTGATGTAAAAAGAGAGTCCTGAACTGGGAGGAGCTGGTGATGTAGATTTGGAGAGACAAGAGAGAGGCAGAAGAACTTTTTGGAAGCAGCACCCTTGTGGAGGCAGAGAGAGACTGAGAGGATTGCTGGGGGCCACTTTGAATCGCCCTGGACTTTTGAGACCTGCCCCCGGAGCTGCCAAGGACTGAGGAGACATGGCTGTTTTGCTGGTACTTTGTCTGTCTGTTTTGATGTTGTTTTGCCAGATTTGTCCACTGGTGAAAGACAGTCCTGTTATTGAAGAAGTCCTGGAACCTGGCTGTTGGCTAAGAGCTCCTGAGACTGTCCTGCAGACAGAGAGTGAATACTGTCCACTGGTGAAGGGCAGTGCTGTTGTTGCAGGGGTCTGGAGAATGTCCTGCAGACAGAGTGAATACTGTCCACTGGTGAAGGACAGTACTGTTGTTGCAGGGGTCTGGGAACCTTTCTGTTGGTTCAGAAGCCCTGAAGAAGGATTTTCTTGTTGTATGTTTACAGAAATCCTGGGAGAGGGTTTTGCTAATGTTTTCAGGGGTTCTAGGACTGTTCTGCAGACAGAGGATGAATTAATGAAGAGACTGGCAATGTATCTTGTGGCCTTGCTAAGCCTTGTCTCCCCAGGAACTAAGATTGCTGAGAACTTGCCTTGTGTCAAGATGAAGAAAAGACCTCCATTTGGGTATTAAGTGCTGTGCTCAAACTTGTAACTCTGGGGTAGATTCAATTGTGATCCAGGGGTGGGGAACTTTTGACCTTTTTGTGTTCTATGGTTGAACAAATGAATGTACTTTACTTAGATTGGAAACTAATCTCCATTTGAGAAGAGGGGCTTTGTGGTGGACTAAATGAAGGTATAGCCTAGGGGTGCAGTAGTATTTAGAACAGGGACTTTGTAATTGATTGAATGAATGGAAGGTCCTGGGGTGGGGTAGTACTTGGAGATTATTTAATCACACTTAGTAAATGCTGTATTTTGAATGATGTCATGTTTTGATCTTCTCTGTTCTTGGTTTGTCACTGAATAAAATGGAGAGCACCTATGCTGGTATTCTGAACCTTGGGAAGATGCCTTTCCTTGGCATCACATTACAGCAACAAAACATTTGCTGAGAAGAAATCCACAACCTCTTCCAGACTGCCAAAGGAATCCATGACCTAAAAAAAGTCCAAGAACCTCTGATCCAAAAGTGAACAAAAGGAGATTTATTTATTCATAACAGAAGGACATTCAAAGCAGGTAAGGGTTGTTCACCTGGGATGAAGCATTGATTCGATTAGAGAGGGTTTCTTCTATTGTTGCTAGCACTGTTTGTCTATGATCAGAACCCCGAGGGAGGAGCTACAGCCTCTTATAACCTGGGGTGTTTTTTTGGGGGGGGATTGGTACCCGAGGGATCAGGAAACTACATCAAAATCCCAAACCTTAGTCTCCTGAACCATTTAAATGAGGAGAAAAGTTTCAATACCTTTTAAGGAAAGACTAGCTTAACTTGCATGAAGGTTGAGGTGGTACTGCCAGTGTTGCTTAGCATATTGCTTCCACCACATTACATAATATATGATATATTTGTGTCTCTATTTCTATCCCCTACCAAACCTCATAAAGGCAGGGATTATGTTTTATCTAAATGTTGTGTCTGGCCCAATGCTTAGCAAAGTGCTCTCCGTCCAAAATGTGTACTTATTAAGTGGTTTGTGAATTTGAATTTGGTTTTTCTCATTCTTCTAAATGGAATGATTTCTAATAATGGTACCATCAATATTAAGCAACTCTTGCTTTATGCATGCCTAATATATGAATACCTATTATAGGTCCAAGATTATATGTAACACTGTGGGCGGTTACAAAAAAGGTTAAGAAATGGTTCCTATACTTTATTTTTTTAAATTTGATTATATTTTATTTTTAGTTCCACATCATCCCTCTTCCCTTTCCTCCTCCTCCACCTATTGAGAAGTCAAGAGAAATAAAGCCAGTTAAAATGTGTATAGTCATGCAAAATAAATTTCTGTGGTAGCCATTTCCAGAAAAAGAAGGAAAGAGAAAGAAAGAACTCTGACTTTATCAGTTTTTTAAATCTGTTTCTTCTATTCTGTATGTTTCACTCTGAATCCTTTGAAATTGTGATTGGTCATTGTGTTGATCAGAGTTCCTAAGTCTTTGTTAGTGTGTAAGTTGTTCTCAAGGTTTTGCTCATTTTGCTTTGCATAAATTTATAAAAATCCTGGATACTTAGGTTCCAGGTCTTTCCTTGCCAATAACTAGCTTTGGCTAGATACAATAATAGATGGCATTTAAGTTTTGTAAGATATTTAGATGTTTTGAACCTCACATCAACCCTGTGAAGCAGGTGCTATTATTATTATCCCAATTTTTCAGTTAAGGAAACCGAGCCATACAGAAATTAAGTGACTTGCCTAGAGTTAGACAGCTAGTATTTGAGGCAGTATCTGAACTCAGATCTTCATGGCTTCAAGCCCAACACTCTCTGCTGTACCATAGAGCTGCCTCTTTTTGTGCTATCTTATCTATTAAAATAGA
The DNA here is from genome assembly GCF_028583685.1 of Petaurus breviceps papuanus. Classification (NCBI taxonomy): domain Eukaryota; kingdom Metazoa; phylum Chordata; class Mammalia; order Diprotodontia; family Petauridae; genus Petaurus; species Petaurus breviceps. Next base: position 12,967,171 of record NW_027187460.1, on the reverse strand, counting down.
GGTTTGATTCACTTGGACTGTATATTTCATTGCATTTGAAGTTTCATAAAGCTAAGCCACTGCCAAGGGAGAGATCTCCAGCCTGGGAACCAGGGTTAAAATATCAAGTCTCCCACTACAAATAGCTCACATTTTTGTAGCATTTCACATAAATGTGAAGTAAAGTTCCCTTAAGACATTAAAAAAGTTCCTTAAGGAAAGGGACTCTCTTTTTGTTTTGTCCCCACCACATAGCCCAGACTCCTCCTCCTCCTCCTCCTCCTCCTCTTCTTCTTCTTCTTCTTCTTCTTCTTCTTCTTCTTCTTCTTCTTCTTCTTCTTCTTCTTCTTCTTCTTCTTCTTCTTCTTCTTTCTCCTCCTCCTCCTCCTCCTCCTCCTCCTTCTTCTTCTTCTTCTTCCTTCTTCTTCATCACCACTATAACCATCATTATTCAATGGAAAAGTGATTTTATTGCTTTAGAGAACTGCAAAGACTTCCTTGACCAGTATAAGTCAGTACTTGCTTTTCAATTTATAGTCTTACAGAGTTCCACTTAACCAGTAGGTTAAGTGACTTGGTAGAGTCACACAGACAGCATATATAAGCCATGGGACTTTAACTTTGGACTTCCTGACTCCAAGGATAAGTCTTCACCTCTGTAAATTGTCTTTCATTGCACTTAGGCACTCAAATGCTTATTTGAATTAAAACCAATCTATCAGGTGGGTAGTGCAAGTATAATTATCCCTAATATACAGCTGAGGAAACTGAGGCCCAAAGAACTTGAAATCATCCGTGGATCCTCAGCTATTAAGTATTAGAGATATGACTGATATGTAAGTACTAATTTTATTGTAAGCAAGTCTCTTCCCTTATCCAGGCCTCTTCTCTATCGTCTGTAAAAGGAAAAATTTGTACTGTTTGTCTAAAGGTCCCTTATAGATTACATTCTATGATTCTCATAGGGACAGCTAGGTGTTAGAGTGGATAGAACTCTCTGAAATCAAGAAGACAGGAGTTCCCATCTGACCTCAGACACTTACTAGTTGTGTTACCCTGGGCAAGTCATCTAATCTCTCTCTGCCTTAGCTTCCTCATTTGTAAAATGGGGGAAATAATAACACTTATCTCATATTTGTAAAACAATTTGTAAACCTTAACGTGTCATATAATGCTACCTGTCATTGAGCTAGAACTCATATTCTGGGACAGATGTGAGTTTAGAAAGAGAAAGATTCATTCATTTATTTATTCATTCATTCAGACCCTTGGTAATCAGGTGCAAGGTCAGCAAAGTCAGAAATATTACAAAGCCATTGAAGAATGCTTATGTTGTTGGACATTCAAAACTCCTGAGTGGGACAAGAAATATCTCTATCCCATAAGAAAAGCACTTCTGTGCTATCCAGAATCCCAGCTGCTGCCTTTCCCCTGCTTTGTTCCAAGGCTAGACATAGAAAATTCGGCATCAGCTTCTAATATAGAGTGCCCTACTGGGAAATAAAGCTGCCACCAGTTAAATTCATTACCACAGATGGCACCAATCTTAGAGTCACTCTAAATTACTCGAAAAATTGGAGGAGCTAGTTATGAGCAAAATCATTGGCTTCAAAGGTTCCCAGTCTAGCTAATAGATCACATGGCTGAAGCTTTTTTACCTCGAGGTCACTGGTTTGACCAGGGCCCAGTTTCCTGCTGATAAAAAAAAAATACTCTCCCCATCTGACAGCTGGCCTGTGGCATTTCTGTGAAATGAATTGTTCTCTAGCCAGGTCCTGGTGAATAGTCATCCCTTCAACCCCTGGCCATGCACAGACTCAGCACTTTTTCCTGATGTCTCTCTCTCTAGCCTACCAAGGTCTCTTTGATAGAATTAAAGGGCATAGAACTCAGGGAGTTGTGTAGCAGAGTCCTCAACTGGCTGAATTAGGAAAGGAAATGAGATTTGATTGTTTAGGGAAAGTGTCACTGATAGGATTTGAACCCAAAGTACTGTAACCTTAGTATGGTTTTTCACCCCTGTAGCAAGTAAGTATCAGGCTTAAGGGCATCTAGGTGGCACAGTGGATAGAGTGCAGGGCCTGAAGTCAGGAAGACTCATCTTCATGAGTTCAAATCTGACCTCAGACATTTACTAGAGGTGTGACCCTGGGCAAGTTACTTAACCCTGTTTGCCTCAGTTTCCTCATTACAATATGGACTAGAGGAGGAAATGGCAAACCACTCCAGTATCTTTGCCAAGAAAATCCCCAATGGGGTCTTGAAGAGCTGGACATGAAAAATGGCTGAACAACAAATAAGGGTAGGAAGGGAAAGGATCCTGGTAATGTTAGTGGAAACTTAACTTACATGAAAATTACTGCTTCTTGTCTTTGGATCCTTAAGACAGAAACATAAAGACAAAAAAAACCTTTAGTTTTATTGATAGTTTTGCTTTTTACATAAACAGACTTCTCCTCTCTTCCCCAATGACCCAAGAAAAAAGAAAATTAAGGGGCGACGGGTGGCGCAGTGAATAGAGCACTGGCCCTGGAGTCAGGAGGACTTGAGTTTAAATCTGACCTCAGACACTTAACACTTACTGGCCGTGTGACCTTAGGCAAGTCACTTAACCCCAATTGTCCTGCCTTTCCCCCTCCAAAAAGAGAAAAGCAAAATCAACTCACATGGTGATATATAGGATAGTAATAATAATTAATAATAATAGCTAGCATTTATATAGTGCTTACTATGTTCCAGGCACATAGGAGGTAGCTAGGTAGCTCAGTGGATAGAATGTAGGACCTGAAGTCAGGAAGACCTGAGTTCAAATGTGACCCTAGACTCTTACTAGCTGTGTGACCCTGGGTAAGTCACTTAATCTCTGTTTTAATCCATTGGAGAAGGAAATGACAAACTACTCCAGTGTCCTTGCCAAGAAAACCCCATGGGAAGTATGATCCATGAGATCATGAAGAATCAGAATGATGGAACAACCACATATACCAGGCACTGTGCTAAGTACTTTGTAAATATTATCTCATTTGATCCTCAGAACAACCCTGGGAGGTGGGTGACATTATTATCCCCATTTTTCATTTAAAGAAACTGATGTTAAGTGATTTGTCTAGGTTCATATAGCCTGTAAGTGTCTGATATGGGATTTAAAATCTGATCTCACAGACTCCAGGCTATATGTGTGTGTACATATGTATATGTTTATATGTATCGTTATATATGAGTTATGTGTGCATATAATACACCTGTGTGTACATGCATGTGTGTGCATATATGTATGTGCATACATACATATATGTGTACATGCTATGACATATATAGAACAATCTTTGCGCATGATAGGAGGGAGATACTTTCATCTCTTTTCAGGCGCCAAAGGTGGTCTCTTACAGTCACCCAACATTCAGCCTCAACCCTGTGTTCTTTTCATTTAAATTATTATATACTTTATTCTCCTGGCTTTGCTTATTTCACCCCATGTCCCTGAGTGTTAGTGCCTCCTTGTTGTTGATCATCTCTAATCTATCCTGTCCATATCTTGTTTGTACATAATTTATTGATGTTGTCTTCCTTATTGGAATGTCAGCTTCTGGAGAGCAGGGACCTTGTTTCCCTACCTGTGGCATATAAGTCCTTAATAAATGCTAGCTGACTTGCTCTATCTATATTCCTTAGACTTCCTCATCTTAATTATTTCCAATGGCATGATATTCTTCAGTTACGTTCATATCACAAACATTATTCAACCATTCCCTAATCAATGTGCATCCAATTATTTCTAGTTTTTTTTTGTTCTCACAAAAATTACTATTGTGCTACACATGGACTGATGCCTTATTCTTCTTGTTTTTCTTAGACTACTTTCCTACACCCAAATTCATCATTTAAGGCCCAACTGTAACAACATTGTGATATTTACAGCACCTATGTTAACTATAAATATGCTGGTGTAGCTGTAAATCACAAAACGTAATAGGCTGTCCACATGGAGGACATAGCCAAAACATGTATTCAAATAACAGAAAGCCAAGTCCCAGAACCGGAAAGTCAAAGTCATTACAGTAACCATGAAGTTGGCACACATAGTCAATGCAGCAAATACCCACATTCCCAAACCTTCAAAACAAAACAGGGTCCCTCAGGCAAAATCTTCCTCTCCTCACTCATGGTAGCTGCTCAGCCTCTACACCCCCAGCAGTTCCAGCTCCCAGAAATTCATATTCCCAGCAATTCTCAGCAGAAGTTCTGGCTTGCTCTCAGAAGAAGTTCTGCCACCACAAGTTCTGTTCTCCAAATCCCTGCTCCTCAGCCTCCACACTGCTTGCTCCCAGAGCTTCTGGCTCTCTAGCTTGGGCTTTTCTTTATATAAGGTATTAGCTCCTCCCTGTCCTGCCCCTTCCTGTTATGTCAGCAAGTTCATCCCACTGTGGGATTCACAAGTTCTGAGTCTTAATACTTGACACAATTATGAACTTGAAACTAAGTGCTAAGTACCTGTTAGCTTGACAATACAAGGGGCATGGAAGATCTTTAAAACCCCTTACCATTACACCAACCCAGATACCAACTTACAGGATCCTAGAACTAGAAATTGTCCTGGCAGTTATCTGGCATAATTCCAAACATAATAATATAATTTTGTTATTGTTGACCCCCACTTATGGTTCTCTTGGCAATGATATCAAAGTGGTGTGTCATTTCTGGCTCCAGCACATTTTACAGATGGAGAAACTGAGAGAAATAAGGTTAAGTGACTTTCCCAGGATCACACAGCTAGTAAGTGTCTGAAGCTGGATTCAAACTCATGAAGGTGAATCTTCCTGATTCTAAGCCCAGTGCTCTATCCACTGTACCACCTAGCTGCCCCTCATAATAATACAATATAAAATGTAATTATTACTGAGAAAAAACTGAGTGATTCACACAGATTAGACTGTGTTATACTTCCCTTTATAATTCTAGTCCACATTGTTTCACCTCTCCTTCCTTACTCCCTATATATAGCAGACCCTAGCTCTCTTCTGTTTGCCCCTATCTTTTCAATACAGAACTTCTACTTCATGTGGTCCTCTAGGGACCCTCAAAGTTAGGGCTTTTTGGTTCTCCTAAGTCCTTTGAAAGTGCTTTTGTGGGATTTAAACTTAAAACGTAGTATCTTAAAACGTGAAAGGCCTGTATAGATCCAGTTCATTCCATAGAGTCCAGGAAAGGTGAATTGATTTGATCAAAGATAGATAGCTAGCCATTGGCAGAGTTAAGCATAAAACACAGATTTTTTGGGCTCTCAGTCCAACAATCTACATTATATCTTATTGTCTGTTTCAGTTAGTTTTAAGAAACTCATCTTAAAAGGCTCTGGACACCCTTGATAAAGAATTGCTTAAACTAGAAGGCTAAGCAGGTTCTCATTTCATCTTATTAATAGCTAAAATCAGAGAGCAAGGATAGCAGAATAGGCTGATAGAGGAAAATCTAAAAGCAGGGGAGAGGAACCTGTGATCTCAAGGCCTCATGTGACCCTCTAGGTCCTCAAGTGTGGCCCTTTGACTGAACAAATTTGTTCTGTGAAGTTTGGATTCAGTCAAATGTGGCCTTGAGGCCGCAGGCTCCCAACCCCTGAAAGTGGTTCTTGGCAACATTCCCTTTACTAACTCTGTTTCTCATATCACCCATAGCTGTGCCTGGAATTCCATGATTACTTCCATTTGTGGGATTTTAACTTGTAAGATTTCCAATGTAAAATATAAATACGCAAGAGGTATTCTTTCCCTCTCCGGTACTCAAATTTTCTTCTCTATGAAATGAATTGCTTGTATTAGATGACTGATTTTAAATAAGAAGGCCTGGGTTCAAATGCTACTTTCCTCTTTAACATTTATATGACCTTGGAGAGTCATTCAGCTTCTCTGGACCTCAGTTTCCTCATTTATAATTAGAGGGTTGGACTAGATGCCCTTTAAAATCTCTTCCAGAGCTAAATCTATAGGCCTATGTTTAGGGTCCCTTCTACCTTGAAAATTCTATGAGTTTTCTCTTGAACTGATCTTTGAATGATAAACTCACATTTATATCCATTTTACCCTATCACCATTTTCCAAGTATACCACAAGCTCTTATAAGAATGAGAGTTGGGGCGGCTAGGTGACTCAGTGAATAGAGCACCAGCCTTGGAGTCAGGAGGACCTGAGTTCAAATGTGGCCTCAGACACCTAACACAAAAACTAGCCATGTGATCTTGGGCAAGTCACTTAACTCCAATTGCCCTCCAAAAAGAATGAGAATCAGAGGAAATGCCTGGGTGATGCTCGCAATAGGAATGCAGTTTTAAAAGGAAGGGAAACAAGCACGGGAATCAACCTCAGTTTCATAATATGACTGAGATAGAAAGTTACAATTCAACGGAGGCAAAAGAGGTCTGGAACAATGCAACAAGATAATTAAAACCTCTGAGTCTTAGTTTCTCCATTCATGGGTATGGGTATAAGTTCCCCAATAACTTGCTCATGTGGTTGTTGTGAAAATCAAATGAGAGAATCTATGTAAATGGTTGTGCAAAACTTACAGAAGCATAGACATGCCAGTTACTGTTACTGCCTTCTTCCTAGGATTTCTGGGATTAGCCGATGAAGCAGTAGCAGTAAAAGGGCTTTGAAAACCATCCAACATTAAATCAAATAAAGAATACTCAGTAAGGACATTATTCCTATCACCAACCTCTTGGGCATTTCAAAAAGGCCTCTTGCCCCCATTCTGTTCTATTGTGAGCCATTGCTTCTCTGACTATAGCTGGCCTCCTTGGAGAAAAGCTACAAAGTCAGAAAAGTTCTATCCTTCTCTACCATCCGTTTTCAACAGCCGCCTCTTTTTCCATAACCTTCCCAATTCTTCTCAGACTGACCTCAGAGGAAACTTTTTGGTATATAATAAAGAGTAGGCTTTAGAGTGAGAGAATCTGGTTTCAAATCCTGGATCTATCCTTATTTCTTCTGTGATTTAACATTTCTGTGTCTTGATTTCTTTATCTGAAAATGAGAGGGTTGGAATAGATGGTCTCTGAGGTCCTATAGAGAAGAAAAATAAAGTGTTCTATTGGTCCAAGGATAGACAGCTTTATGGACCTCCTTACATGAATGGCCTTACTCTAATTGGTTTCTATATGCCATGGTATACTATTTATTGGTTATTTAATTGTTGCCAAGAGGATGGGCCTTATGGAAAAAGGTCTACTACGAGCCAAACTAAATTGTAGTTTGGAAAATCACTTTCCAGTAAGTGGCATCACTAGCTAGCTTTGAATAAGCTTACTATTTCCTTTCCAACTGGTCTCTGAAGTCATTGACTTCCATGTTATAGGCCTAGCTGACAAATAAGATTTTCCCTGGCCTTTTTCAGATCCCAAGTTGAGAAATAGCTTGACAATCCTTTCCAGCTCTCCATCTATCATCCAAAGACTTGATGAATAGGATGGCTACTTCCGCTCTGAGGGTTCTCATGCTATGCCTTTGTTCCCCAAGATTTCCAGTACTGGACACCTTCAAAGTACTCTTTTCACACTTCCTCCAGCTAAGTCTCTCCCCTTACTTATAAGAATTTCCCTGTCCTTCATTTTTCTATTTCCACAAGAACCTACTAGGGGAAGGAAATTCTTCTGAATCACTAATTGCTTAATGACTAACAACATGATCATATGCTATCCTTCTTAGGGGGATTTATATTTTAACAAGACTTTCTTGGAGTAGAGAAGCAGGGACTGGGTTCAGTTGAAATTAATACAATATGTTCTACATGCAAGACACTATAGGAAGTACTGTGCTGTAGGAGGGTTGAAGAAAAGGAAGGTGCAGTTGCTACCCTCAAGGGCATGTAGCAACTCTCAGAGAAGATTGGTCATGGACAGAAGGAGGCATCACAGGAAGTAGAAAGATTAGACATTCTTTCTTCACGTATATCATCAATGTGGTCTTTCTGCCATTGATGATAACAAGATTATTATTTACACAATATAAAGAAAAGAGCACTAGACTCAATAGTGTCCAATGCTTGAACCCTAAGGGGCTAGTTATTTCAGTTCTCTGTGTGGTTCATTTCCCTCATCAGCACTATGGGGCAATAGTTATTAAACTCCCTAACTCACAGGGTCATTTGGGAGAAAGCACTCTGGAAACCATAATACTTGTTATAAGTATAAACATAACATGTCAGCTTAATTTAGTAGAAAGAAGGTTGGAGAGGTGCCTAGGTGGTACAGTGAATAGAGCACTGGCCCTGGAGTCAGGAGGACCTGTGTTCAAATCCAGCCTCAGACACTTAATACTTACTAGCTGTGTGACCTTGAGCAAGTCACTTAACTCCAATTGCCCCTCCAAAAAGCAAAAAACAAAAACAAGTAATTCTGAGATCCCAACTCAAATCATCAGATTGGCAAAAGTGACAAAAAAAGGAAAATTATTAAATATTGGAGGGACTGTAGGAAAATAATTGTAAGGGGTGGCTAGGTGGCACAATGAATAGAGCACTGTCACTGGAGTCAGGAGGACCTGAGTTCAAATTCGACCTCAGACACTTAACACTTACTAGCTGTGTGACCTTGGACAAGTCATTTTACCCTAATTACCCTACTTTTCCCCCTCCAAAAAAAAAGCAAAAAAAAAAGATAAAAAAATAAGGTTGGACTTAGAGTCAAGAAGAATGGGGTTCAAATGCCTCTGACATTTCCTAGTCATGTGACTACAGAGTAAGCATTTAATACATGCTTTTAAATTGACTGACAACCTCTATGAACCTCAGTTTCTTCATCTACAAAATGGAGAAAATAAAACCTGTAGTATCAATTTTACATCATATTATACATTTAAGGTACTTTTGCAAGCTTCAAAATGCTATACAAATATGAATGATTATTATTATTTTTAAAATGTTAGCATAATTATTATTGTCAGGTTGTGGTTGTCTGTGTGTGGTTTGTCCTTTGTTCTTGAAGAGCACCATGACATCAGGAAGATGATGACATGACTTGTAATTGGCTTTGATTTGAGGGAGGGAGGGAGAACTATGCAGAGTCACTAGCCTCACTTTCTCCCCCAGAGCTATCTGGGTCCAGTAGCCAGATATCGATCAGGACGACTGAAGATGGCCCAGGATGTACTGGGAGACCTTGGCCCTTTGGAGCTAAGGTCTTTTCAGATTTAGGAAAGTCATTTGCCTCCCTTGGATTTCAATTCCGTGTAAAATGAAGGGGGCTCTGAAATTCCTTCCAACTCTAGACTCATGACATTTCTTTCTGGTCTCTAAGTTTCCTGAGGTTAGGGATCAAATCCTACTCACCTGTTTATATCCCCTTTGCCTCCTTACATATACATAGCACATAGAAGACAATTGGTAAAAATTTGTCAAACTGAATAGGTGGCTGAAAGGAACTAATCTTATGAGTGTGATATTATAAGTATATAACGGGGATGCAAAATATTATTAGAGTTCAAAGGAAGACAGGATCTCTTTTGGTTCATGTAAGCTCCTCATGAATTAGGCAGCCTTCCCTCCCACAAACACAGGTGCATGAGATCAGTTTGTACCCCAACTCCTGAACTCTTGCCTCCAGTTGGGGGAATGACTAGGGCGAATTTAAAACTGAGCTACCCAGATGCTTTGGCAAGGCTGGAGTGGACTATGGATGCTCAATTAAAATAAATCACAGTAATTGAGTTGTCACATGGGCCAGGCCTTTGATGAATGTAGAAAGGAAATGCTGATGCCATCCAAAAAAATCTAGAATATTATTGCTTGGGGAAAAAGTAATGAAGCCACACAAGGATAGGCTTGTTACATGCCTTTAGAAGCCTTGAGATACCTGCCACCAGGATCACCAGGATAATGTGCTGAGGTACTGGGTTAGTTCATCAGCAGGACCCTAGTTCAGGCAGCCAATTTGATTAGGCATGCTTGGTCTCAGAAGTGATTTCAAAGTGACCTTCTCTGGCCACTAGTGAATATGGCTGTGAGACCAGGCATCTTCCACTAAAGTGCCCCTTTAGTGCTTCATCAGGGCAAGGTGACCCTGGACTCCTAAAAGTCATGCCAATTGAGCTCAGGCTGTGATATCTCCTACAAGACTGGGAAACATTGAATACAAATCTATCCAAATTCAGATTTCATCTTCACCAGATTGGCTGTGCGGTGAATTTTTTAACCATAGTAACTTTTGATGACCATCTGTTTAAATGCAGAGGTAGATAAAATCTGATAGGTGGTGGGGAAGAAAAGGTAAAGAGGAGTGAGTAAAGCATGGATGGGGCATGGATATGTTGGTTAACTTGTAACAACTGGGTCTCTGAACAAAATATATATGCAGAACACACACTGTTAACTTTAATCTGAATTCTTTCTATTTTCTCAACAGGTTTCTTAAATCTGGATAATCAGCAAAATAATAAACTAGGCTCTGATTTGTATCACTCACCAATTTCTGAAGTGTAAATGCTCATGCTAAAAAGTTAATAAATGGCTTTCACATACTACTGGATGACAATTTCCTGAATAGTGTTTGGGGAACAGGAGTTTGGGTAGAAATTCCTCCAGAATGTTTTCTACTATGTTGGCGATGAGCTGGTTGGCAAGGAGGTTATGGAAGAGGTGGCCAGATAGGTCTTTCAAATGGTCTATGAAAAGTGCACAGCGAAGCTGTGCTTGATATATCCTTGCCAATTTGATGTTTCAAAAACAATAACAGATTCAAGGTGGATAGATGGATACCCTGGGACACTTGGTATCACATTAAACTTCTATTCAGGAATAAATGACCTGCAAGTTGTTGAATGGTGGAAAGAGTCCAGTCAGGTAAGGAGACCTGGATTCTAGACTTGAAAATGCTTCTAGCTTAGTATCAATAAAATAATCAATAAGTATTCATTAAGTCTCTACTATGTATAGGTACCTTACTAAGCACTGAGCATACAGTATATATATTGGGCAGTCCCTGCCCTCAAGGAGCTTAAATTCCATTGAGGGAGACAATATGTTTATAAGTAAGTATATATAAAAGAGTAAACACAAGGTAATTTTGTGATCTTGGACAAGTTTCTCTACATCTTTGGACCTCAGATTCCTAATTTTTAAGATGAAAACTTTTGAGCAAATAATGCCTAAGATACCTGCATGAAACTCTATTAATTACTCGAAATTTTGTGTTTTAGAAATTAGGAATCTGCAGATGGGTAGATTGAGCGCACACGGACACACATACAATCAGGATCAGAGCAGGTAGTTTATTCCCACACAGAAAAAGCAATAACAAGTAATAAAGAATCATAGCATGATTAAAATAGAATCCAGTCATTTCTCAATACTATTGAGAGGCCCTATTGGGATATAGTTTATTTGCAAGGTTTTTAGTCATTTACATTTCAACTCCACTGAGAGCAATCAAATCAAACTTCAAGTGGAATCATCTTTCTAAGGCATTTCTTTCTGTTTTCAATGCTTTCTGGATTGCAAGCCCAACCCTGATATTGTTGCTTCTTCCTCAGTAGCTCTTGTAGGCAGGCACTGACTTTATCACCTGTATTGGCAGTCCTTCTAGGACCTTTCAATGTTTATAGGGAAAAGGAACATGAAAGGAGAAACAAGGTAGGTAGGGGGCCCTGGTATAAGCCCAAATAACTGAGTCAAAGCTTCTCATGAAGAGTGAGTGTGTAGGGAGATTCAGCACCATCATTATGGTGGGGAAGGATAGAACCCTTCTTCCTAGAGTCACACCTTCTTTTCTTGATAATTGCTTTCAAGTGTTCCAACAACAAGTTTTCCCTTCTGTGATCTGCTGAAAGACCTCACATAATTATCTTTACTGATTATGTGGGAGGGCAGGGGATGTGGGGAAGGGGGTAGTCCACCCAGTGATGAACCGCACATAGTCACTACACATAGAAGCAGGTAGAGGATAGTTACACTTATTCAAGTTTCCACATTGTCCTTAGGGACCAGTCAGGGAAAATATGTAAATTTTCCGAGGGGAACAGGGAGGAAGTTTATGAAATTGACTAGAATGTCTTAAGGCATTCTCTAGGTTCTCAATCCTATATCCTATATTCTAACAACTCTTTTGCTGCTTATATGCCATGTCCTATGTTTTAAAAATTTAGATGCTAAAGATATAAAGCACTCTGACATCCTGTGCTCTCTGTTCTAATATTTTCTGTCCCAAGGTCCTCCTTAGCCCTCACATTCTATTTTCTAACATGCTGTGTTCTAGAGTCATTTTTGTCTTTGACATTCTGTGATCCTTTAATTCTAGGGTAGCCACTCAGGAGAGGGGTGATGGAATCTGTGTGCATGGTTCAGGAGGCAGCTGTGACTTTCTGAATAGCCTGGAATTTGGCTATGGAAACTCACAGCCGGGAAAGCTAGACTAATAGATGAATGAATTGACAATGTGTGAATAAGTTATTCTGCTAAGCGGACATTGAAGTGCTGGCAGATGTGGACTATGGCCCTTATTCTCTGTATAAATAGGCTGGCTTAGAAGAAGAGATGCCCTGGAAAAGCACAGCTTCCAGACTCTGTTTTCCATTTGAGAGGAGAAATAATTGACTATTTTAAAAGTCGATGATAAAGTCACAATTGTTTGTCATTGATTCATAGAATGCAAAGGCTAAAAGAGACACTAGAGACCCTGTAGGAAGTTTGGTGCAGCAGACAGAGCATTCATTCTCAAGTCAGAGGACCTGGATTCAAATTTTACCCCTAATTCTTGCTAGCTGTGTGGTCTTGGAGAAGTCACTTAACCTATATAGGTTTCACTTTTCTCATATATAAAATGAAGGATTTGGATCAGATGGCCTCCCATATCCCTTTCAGCTTCTTTCATTTTATAGGTGAAAAACTAAGACCCAGAGGAGAGGAAATTTCTCACCTCAGGTCACATTCTTATTGTTAGAGTTGGATATCAGATCTAGGTCTATTGAAAACAGGTGTTGCTCACTCTGCCTACTTCGTGAGTTAGATATTGAACAATCTCCCTGAAAGCTGGTGCGGTTCTTTAAACTTCAGCTTACTTAGATCCCTATATCTCCCTTTATACTTCCAACTGAGAGTTGGAATATCTTGTGTTGGAAGGAAGCCAATGTCACTGGATTGCAGAGAGCATGGTGGGTAGAGGGGGAGAGCTGGTGTGACAGTGGAAAGTATAAAAATACTGGAAAGGTAGGGGAACACCAAACAGCAATAGTTCAAGTGTGAGGTGATAAGGGCCTACACCAGAATGGGGGCAGTGTCAGAGGAGAGAAGGGGACATATTTTAGAAGTGCTGAAAAGGTAAAATCAATAGGTCTTGGCAAGAGAATGGATATGGGCAGTGAGAGATCGTGAAATTACCTGGGAGTATTGGGGATGCCTTTGGAGAAGTTTAGAGGGGGACAGAGTTTAGGGTAGGAGTGTAACTTTAACAAAGGTTAGGTACCATGATCTACAGGATAAAGTTTAGAGCAGCGGGTAAAAGTGGAATAGAGGTGAATATAGGCTGATAGAAGGTGAAATGAACACACAGTGTCCAAGGCTTCAAGACCTAAGAGGCTGATGAAGCTTTATGGTGGTTAGAAATTTAAGGTATAATATACAACCTTCAGATATAGCTGTAGAACATGGAGATGCATAGGAGAGCATAGTTAATGCAAAAATAGGGAATTGTTCTTTAAAGTTAGAAATTCTTGATAGAGTACCACCTTCTCTACTGTTTAACTAAATACCTGTTTTTGGTGATACAAGGAATCGCATGTAAGATTGCTTCACATTGAGGGTATAGTTCTTTAGATCTAATGAATTCCTCATTAGTTCTTTAGATCTAATGAATTCCTCATTCTCATGTGTGCTGCTATGGTTACCAGTCTGGATGGGTTGCCTTGGGGAATGTGTAACTAGAAAGATGTGCTGCTCATCAGTGCATTAGGTACCCTTATTAAAAGGACCATGCACATCAATTGACGCAAAAAAATTTGCTTAGTTCTTCAAAATATCCTTAAATTCTCATCCTCTTTCTTTGTGTACATGTCCTTGTTGTTTTCATAGTAATTCCTTTCTTTTCCATTTTTGTTTTGCTGTCTTCCTCTTTGATAGGATCTCACTGAATCCAATCCTTGTACTAGGGAACGGTATGTACCTTGTGTGAAACATGTGATAGTCACTGGACATTGGGATTTGGTGATAACAGGCAGTGACAAGAGAGGAAAGGAAGTGATGGTATGATGACCCGAATGCCCTCAAACCTGCCTCTATTTTTCAGTAATGCCCTTTTTTTTCCCATTGTTGCTATATAAACAATTGAAGCTGCAGTATAGCATTAGACTTCCTGAGTATTAAGCAGCTCTGCCCCAATCAGGCAAAAGAACAGAATGCCTTGAAAAAACGAAGTGATAGATATGATTACTAAAACATGGGGTCAAAAAGAGGAAGACTAGCAATCAATCCCTTTGAACCTTGATTAGCTAATTAGAGCCCATTGGAATTGCCCTCTCTGCAGTAGAGTTTGAATGCTTGCAACTCCAATGGGCTGGCCACATTGTTCAAATGCAAAACGTTCACTTGCCAAAAAGACTAGCAAGCACTTACATGGTGGTCAGAAGAAGCAAATATCCTTAAGGACACTCTCAAGGTCTCTCTTAAGAACTTTGGAATTGATTATGTGACATGGGAGACACCGGCACAGGAATGTCCAGCACGGTGTCCCCACGTAAGAGAAGGTGCCGTGCTCTATGACCAAAGCAGAATTGAGGTAGCTCAAAAGAAACACAAGCTGCACAGATTTAGAGTATCCAACCCAAATGTCCACACAGACTATTTTCCCCGATCCTGTGGTAGAACATTCCGAGATCCTATGGGTCTGAGCAGCACAGTTGGACTCACTGGAACTTGACGTGATGTCATTTTGGTCCTCCTCAAGAAGGAAGGACAACAACCAAACAACTAACCAGCTAATAATAGAAGAAAAGAGAGAAAAATCCTGCTGCTGCTGTGTAGCAGCAAGCACCCCAGCATCCCCAGGGTCGCTGCCACCACAGGTTTTTAGAGCTGCTTTGTTAAAGGAAAGCAACTCAAAATGGGTTAACAAGCTTACTTTAATCAGTCAGATATGTATCGTTCACCTACTTCAGGGGAAAAAGGTCAGCACCCTGAACTTCAGAATATATAGACAGAGAATTATAAAGACAGAGAAACAGATCAAGTAGACAGTTTTCCAAACTGTCCAACCATTACATCCATACTAAACAACATCTGGGTTTCAAAGCCCGGGGGCTCTGGACAATGGCTTTCCAGAGTTTCATCTGATCAAATCACAGAACACTTCTCAAAGTGAGCCCCAAAACAAAGCCACACATCAGGGCTTATATAGCCTTCTCCTGGCTCAGAGAATGTAACAACCTTATTGACTCACTGGCCAATCAAGAAGTATCTACTAAAAAACAAGCCTCCCACCCCAGGCTCCAGGTGCATTTTAGCCTAGGGGCAGGGAAGATCTTAAAAATTTACATTCCCATTACATGCTGCTACCTCCACCAATTTCTTTGATCCTTTTTTCGATTTGTTTTAGTTGTGTCAAACTCTCCATGACCTCATTTGGGGTTTTCTTAACAGAGCTACTAAAGTGGTTTGTCATTTCTTTCTAGATCTTAGGAAATTCATGGATTGTTAATGGTGAGACCAAGCTCACCAAACTCAGTGAGTCTTCCTATTTCCCAGAGTGTTATAGGAGAACTTATGCCCAGATAATAGTTCACTGTATAGAGGTGAGGTTCAAAATTTTAAGGAATCCAGATGATCATCATACTTGGGGACCTCACTAAACTCAGACATGGAACTTCCATGGAGGTGGGAGGTTTTGGGGAAACAAATACATGGTGGGAAAAAGTCACTTCCTTGATAGAAATATAAGAATGACCGATCAATCTGAATGTGTAGTGGAGATGGAATTGTGGGATGGATTTATTTACTCGTGTGATAAAGTATCACCCACTGTCCTTGACTCTCCAGGCTGTTAAGTTTCTCAGTCCTCTTCTTCCTGCTCCTCCACTGGTATCCACATTTCTCGAGGGATTTGTGCTGTCCAAGTCCAGTAAGTCAATGATATAGGCCGTATTTTGAAAGCCTCCAGTTTCTATTTGTGTTGAGAAAGTGCCAGTGACATCCCTAAGCCTGACTGACATGTCATCTATAGCCTCACCGACTAACCACAGACTCTTAATGGCTTCCTCAATTTCATTTCTCAGCAAAGAACACAACACCTTCCATGTTATACCTTCAGAATAATATTAGGCAAAATCTCACAATTCCATCTGGGCCTTTCATTTGGTCTGTTGCTCTCAGGCAATGGGTCTCCTTGAGCTTTGGAATGAACTCAAATACCACCTTCATTTGTGAGCCTTCACCTGAACCAATTAGAGTGACTTCCTTGAAAACATGATGTTCACCCGCAATCACTTCCATTTCACTAATCAGAATGACTCCTTTGGCCTGCTCCTTTTTCATGCTGGCCATAGAGATAAGGGGGCAGATGATGAGGATATATACTGTAGCTGCATTCTAACCTTGGGAATTATTATTTTTTTAAATTCTACACTGGGTTTGTTAAAAGTTGCCACAATACTGGAAGCGATAGATATAGACATGTTGCCCCCAGGAGCAAGTTGGCACAGCTAGTAAATGCCAGAGTGAGGACTTACTTCCAGATTTTCTGACTGCATTACCATACCATGATAATATTATTTTTGTACTGGGAGTCTGGTGTGGATTATTATTAATACTACCATTCTCTATAGCTACTCTCTCCTCTGAATTTCTCATCCCTTTCTCATTTCCCTTTGGGTCCCTAATCATCTAGCAGAATGTCTGAGCAAGCACGCTCTACCCCTGCTGCACCCACCCACCCGTCTGCTATGGCGGGCTTGTTTTCATTCCATCATTTCTCTCTATTATCTCCTGCCTTGAATTTATTTACCTCCATCCAATGCTTTGAATCCCACTGAATAAAAACCCTTGTGTGAAATAAGGTTGCCCAGGAGAAACTAAAGCAAACATTCCAGCCAGTATTCCAGTTATCTATCTAGGGAGCACAGAAAGATGAGAAGGCTGACAAAGAAAACATCTTTATTTTCATCAGCATCCAGGCGGGGGGAAAATAGTGTGGGACCTATCTGTAATAATTTTCAATTTGAAAAAGGTGATGACCTGTATCTGGCTAATATGATGAGAAAATTTGATTTGTACAGAATCTGGAGATGGAAACAGCCTTAAAAACGTGAAACCAAAGGGAGATGTGCTGCAGAATTAAAAGAGAGTATTTTTCAATGGACAAGGATGGAGTGAGACAAGGGAATGGAGGAGCTTCAACAAGATTGTTAGGGGGGGATATCACAACTTTTCATGGGAAAGCCTCAACCTCTAAAACTGAACATAATTCTTGGAGTTATAGGAAATCTAGCAACAGAGACAGGGAAGTCTGATAGTGCAAATGAGCTGGAAATAATGCTGGATATGGAATCAGATGACCTGCGTACAAATCTTGTCTTTACTATATGCATATGGTGCAATAATAATTCTAAGTACCTATTATGTGCCTGGAACTAGGCTAAGGTCTGAGGATACAAATAATAAAAATAAAGACAGTCCTTGCCTTCAATCTAATGAGAGAAGACAAGGCAGATAAAAGAGCTGAAAAGGCAAGGGGAATGCCATGATGAAGATGATGATGATGGAATTGAAATCAGAGTAGCTGGTGGCAAATGCAAATGTGATAGTGGGCAATTCACTCTACCATTTTGGATTTCAGCTTCCTTCTGCAAGTATTAATGGCACTGAACTCAGTTCCTTCCTGCTTTAAATTTCTAATCCTATCATCGTATGCCTAGATTCAATTCAATTCATTTCATACACACATGTGTATATATGCGTGTGCATATGCATAAACACATGCATATATACACACATATACACATACATACATACATACATACATACATACATACATACATACATACA
>NW_027187460.1:12871694-12949167 GCF_028583685.1 Petaurus breviceps papuanus | reverse complement strand
ACATACATACATACATACATACATACATACATACATACATACATACATCTGTTAAGTGACAGCCATTGTGTTAGGAGCTGGAGATAGAAAGACTAAAATGAAAAGTAAGTCCCCAGCCTCATGGAAGTTACATTCTAAGGTCTCCACCAACAGTGTGGTATTATGGAAAAAACACTGGCTCTGGGATCAGGAGTTTGTTGTTGTTTAGTCATGTACAGGCCTTCATGACCCAAATTGGATTTTTCTTGGCAAACACACTGAAGTGACTTACCATTTCCTTTTCCATCTCATTTTATAGATGAGAAAACTGAGGCAAATGGGGTTAAGTGACTTGCCCAGGATCACATAAGTGTCTGAGGTCAAATTTGAACTCGGGTCTTCCTGACTCCAGGCAGGTAGACCTAGTACTTTATCCCCTGGACCAGCTATTTGCTTGCTGAGATTAGAAGAGCTAGGTTCAAATATTGCCTTTGATGGTCATAACCTTAGGCAGGTCATTATGCTTCTTAGGGCTCAGTTTCCTCCCTGTAAAATGAAGGGTTTTGATTAAATGGCCTCCGAGGTAGATTCTAGTCATAAATGGTTAGACTTCCTGGTTCTGATCCTGCTTCCATTTAAGACTGTGCCTCTGTACCTTACCTATAAAATGGGGATAACCGTACTTTCATGACCTCTCTTTCTCCTTGTCATGAATGAATGAAAAAAATTAATTGCCTCCTCTGTACATGGTATTGTGGTAAGCACAGGGCATACAAATACAATAGCTAGGCAATCTGTGCCCTCAGTTAGTTAACTTGCATTGTGATAGAAAGTCGTATCACACATAAGGAAGTGTTGACCAGTAACCAAAGGACGGTGTTTTCTATTGGGAAGTCACAAGATTGGGCAGCAAAAGGGAAGTTAATTTGCTATGTCCTTTTTAGAAGTTACAGTAATGTTTAGTTGGATTAATAATTCCCAGGGCAAGAAATAGGAAAGAGAAAGGGGTCAGTAGGGTTCCTGATCAAAGCTTGTCTGTACCTCATCCTTGACACTCCTACTCCCCCTTAAAAAGCTTTCTCTGGTGCCTCTGCCTCCATTTGCCAAACCTGGGAAATCTCAGTCAACTCAGTCAATACCCAGTTTCAACTATAATCTGCCAAGACCTGGGCCATGTCTGGTTGGGGGCCAAAGAAAAAAGTAGATAATCTCCATGCTGCATTTGCCCCCTTTCAACAAGAAGCCCCTCCCAAGTTAAGCTAATTATTTAGATTCTTATCACCATGCTGCTGACTCAAGCCTTGGCTGACCCTCCCTCAGTCTCCTATCTCTTCTGATTGGTGGGCTGGAAGGTGAAGTATCAAACCCTACCCAGTGCCTTCCTTTATAGAAGGCAGAAAGTGGACATTTCAGCCCATTTCCCTCTGCATCTGCTGCTCTTCCTGGTTTCAACTCCAGGAAAAAGAGGTCTCTTCAAGAAGCTCCTTAGCAGTTAGCCCCTGGGCTCTCCTCCTCCTTCCTGCCTCATTTTACACAGTCTCCCCTCATTAGATCATAAGCTCCTTGAGGTCAGGGGCTCTTTTTTTTCTTAAGAAAATTGCATCCCCACTGTTTAGCACAGTGCCTGACAGTGATAAGCACCTAATAAGTGCTTATTGGATTGGATTAGTTTTATCCCTGTGTAAGGGGTCAGTAAAGGAAAGGGACAGGAGTGACTACCATTTCAACTGAAGCTGAAAAAGTCATGAGCAAAAACTCATGCTTGGAAATTGCATTTGGAAATCCTTGAGGTATGTTTGAAGGTGAGGCACTTTTTTATAGGCATTCATTTTTGTGATTTGACAGGTTGCCTACCCCCAAATCTCTTCCTTAACTGTCTGCTCCAAAGCCTCAGAATCTCCCATTAGCAATTCACGCTTCTGAAGTAAGGGAAAGGGGATATAGATTTTCTTTTTTTTTTTTTAAAGCAATTGGGGTTAAGTAACTTGCTCAAGGTTACATGACCAGTTATTTCTGGGTGTGGTGCTAAGTATCTGAGCCCAGATTCAATCCCCAGATCATCCCAACACTGGGGCTGGTGCTCTTACTCGCTGAGCCACCTGGCCGCCCCTTGGGTTCTTTCTTAAGAGATATGCACACACTGTTCATGATTTAGATTTTAATCTAATATCCCTTACTCTTCCAGAGCACTGGGAATTTTACTATGTGACTAGGGAAGTAACAACCTCTTTGAGCCCCAATATCCCTATCCCTAGTGGAGATGATAATACTTACATGCCCTATTTTACAGGGTTATTTTGGAAAAATTAGTGGAAAGAGCACTGAACCTGGAGTCACAAAGACCTGAGTAAAAATGTGGCCTCAGACACATACTAATTGTGTGACTCTGGGAAAGTCACTTAACTTCTCTGCCTCAGTTTCCTCACTCATAAAATCGAGATATTAATAATATCTATCTGCCAAGGTTGTTGTGAGGATAAAATGACATAGCATTACAAAGTACTATATAAATGATAGCTATTGTTAGTGTTATTATTACTATGTATTGCTAGGTGGCATGGATGATAAAACATTGGTCTTATAGTCAGGAAGAAATGAGTTTAAAAATAAATCACTTACTCTCTCTCTCAGTTTTCCCATCTATAAAATGGGGGAAATAATCACACTTACATAATAGGATTGTTGTAAGGACAAAATGAGATAACACATGTAAATAACTTTACAAACCTAAAAAGCACTATGTAAATGCCAGCTTATTATTATTAGATACCTACAGTTAGGATATCAAATGTATTCTAATTTATATGGCAGACAATCTTCAAGGGCAGAAGTAATCTGGTTATAAAATATTTGACTAAATTAGGCATTCTATTTTTTT
Source organism: Petaurus breviceps papuanus (assembly GCF_028583685.1). NCBI lineage: Eukaryota > Metazoa > Chordata > Mammalia > Diprotodontia > Petauridae > Petaurus > Petaurus breviceps. Next base: position 12,946,310 of record NW_027187460.1, on the reverse strand, counting down.
TTCTCCCTGATTTTGGTAATAATCAGTGTTATCTGGAGCCTGTAAAGCCAAGCAAAGGTAACTTCCCAAGGTTCAAAATACCAGCATAGGTGCTCTCCATTTTATTCAGTGAACAATTAAGAACAGAGAAAATCAAAATATGACATCATTCAAAATACAGCATTTACCAAGTGTAATTCAATAATCTCCAAGTACTACCCCACCCCTGGACATTACTTTCATTTAATCAATCACAAAATCCCTCTTCTAAATATTACTCCACCCCTAGGCTGTACCTTCATTTAGTCCATCACAAAGCCCCTCTTCTCAAATGGAGAATAGTTTCCAATCATAAGTAAAGTACATTCATTTGTTTGATCACAGAGCACAAAAAAGTCAAAAGTTCCCCACCCTTGGATTACAACTGAATAGGCCATCTACCCCAGAGTTACAACAAGCTTAAGCACAGCATTTAATACCCAATGAGAGGTCTTTCTTCATCTTGACGCAAGGCAAGTTCTCAGCAATCTTTGCTCCTGGGGAGACAAAGCTTAGCAAGGCCACAAGATACATTGCCAGTGTCTTCATTAATTCATTCTCTGTCTGCAGAACAGTTTCAGGAACTCTGAACCAACAGCAAGGTTCCAAGGCCTCTGCAACAAAAGGACTGTCCTTCGCCAGTGGACAAATCTGGCAAAACAACATCAAAACATACAGACGAAGTACCAGCATAACAGCCATGTCTCCTCAGTCCTTGGCAGCTCTGGGTGGCAGCTTTCAAAAGTCCTGAGCAATTCAAACTGTCGCTCAGCAATCCTTTCAGTCTCTGCCTCCAAGATGCTGCTTCCAAAAAGTTCTTCTGCCTCTCTCTTTTTTTGTGTCTCTCTAAATTTACGTCACCAGCTCCTCCCAGTTCAGCCCTCTTTTTTCACACAAGTCCATACCACAAGTGGGATTCACAAGCTCTGGGTTTTAACACAATCAAACCAAAAACCAAGCCAATACAGGGGGATCTTTAAATTCCATTACTGTTACAGAGCCCAAGGATTAACTTCTCCCCAGATAAAACAGATTGAAATGTAGACTCAAATCCCATCTTCTCCATGAAGCCTTGATCACCTCAATTGTCTCTTCATTGTGACCTTCCAGAGTATATCTTATTCGTAAGATACAGAGAAACACCTGGGCCTAATGGTGGGAGGGGGCAGCCTTGGAGTCAGGAAGAGTTGGCTTTAAGTCCTGCTGCTGATACGTATAGCTGTGTGACTCCAAGCAAGTCACCCAACCTGGCAATGTCCCAGGAAAACTCCCTAAGGTCAGAAGTTATATCAGTTAGGGAAGTTATCATTCTAGGAGCTCTTTACAATGATGAAATCACAAGTCCTGACCCATGTAAAACAAAATGAAGCAAAAATCACTGTTACATCTATCCCTTAGTGATATAAGATGGTATATCCTGTGGGATACTGCTTCTTCTCATCCACTTGTAGGTGGCTACTTCTCTGGGGTTCTGGTTCCCTGACTATCCTCTGTCCTCTGATGGCCACAGGATCACTGACTCAGGCACTCACTCTGATCCACATGGATATGAGTCTGAGCTTCTCCCCAGGTCCTGACCAAACACATCTCCTGCATTTGTTATCCAGTATCATGCAAGGCGGAAGCATGAAGACCATGTGTGGGCATCATAAGGCGTATGAAGCCTTAAACTAAGTGGCAGAGGAAAACATTAGTGCAAAGGAAGGAGGGAGACTGTGGGCCATTTCACCTAATGCAGGAGCCTTTCTGTCCCTCTAGTTTAGAGGGGGGAAACCTGTAGTTTCAAGACCTTCCAGGTCCTTGGGTGCAGCCTTTTGACCAAGTCCAAATTTTGCAGAACAAATCCTGTTATTAGGGGGATTTGTTCTTTAAGTTTGGATTCAGTCAAAGGGCTGCATTTGAGGACCTAGAGTACCACATGTGGCCTTGAGGCTGCAGGTTCCCCTAGAGTCTAGTTCATTCTTCTGTCCTGGGTCATTCTGTGCTATGTCTCTCCTGTGTCATTCCCATGAGAGATATAAGAAATTGAAATGAGACTTCAAGTATCCATTGGGTGGTTTTCTTCTCTCATGCCAGCTGTAGCATGAGTACTACATGCAATCTGACAGCAGACCCAGCTCATCACTGTGGAATGAAGTGCTCAGGGAGAGGTGACTCCTCAAAGAGCACCATTAAAGTCACTGGAGAATGTCTGACCTTGGTTCATGGAGACCCAGATCAAGGGTAGATCTTGAGAGTTCCAACTGCTCAGGGAGATTGGTAACAGGAGTTTCCCTAGGAAAAGGGGAACATTAGAAGTAGAGAAGATCTTTAAGGGGTGGGCTATTGATCCATCTTTTATCACTGTTCAGGGACCACTGGGGTCAACATGTTCTAGTGATCCCATCTGCTAATACTCTCAGAAGCCTTGTCTGGACACATTTTTCATAACTACAGAGCAATGATTCCGTTATCTCCAGTTATTTCTAGGGGCATGTGATGAAACTCTAAAAGCAGAATTTTGGTTTACCTTAGTTTTGAGAGATAAACTATATATTTTCATATCCTAACAGATGAGATCAAAATATTATCACATAATCAGCACTTGTTTGCAGATGCCCATGAGATATAATATCAGGGGCACTGGAAGATCTCTTTATTTAATGAAATATCTTCACAAATATTATATAATGTTTTTAAAAAAATTTTTAAACATCTTTTATTTAAAGTTTTTGAGTTCCAAATTCTATCCTTCTCTCCCTTTCTCCCCTTCCTTCTCCCTGAGACAGTAAGCAATCAGATATAGATTATACATGTACAATCATGTAATATATTTCCATATTTGTTATTTTGTACAAGAATATTCAACTAAAAGAAAAAATGAAAGTGAAAAATAGCATACTTCAGTCTGTATTCAATCAATAACAGTTCTTTTTTGAGGCAGATAACATGATTCATTATTAGATTTTTGGGAATGTCTTAGATCATTGTATTGCTGAGAATAGCTAAGTTGTTCACAGTTATTCATTGAACAATATTGTTGTCACTGTGTACGACAACATTTTCTTGGTTCTGTTCATTTCACTATGCATCAGTTCGTGCAAATATTTCCAGGTTTTTCTGAAATCACCCTGTTCATCATTTCTTACAGCACAATTACATCCCATTACAATAATACACCACAGCTTGTTTAGCCATCCTCCAATTGATGGGCATCCCTTTAATTTCCAATTCTTAGCCACCACAAAAAAGAGCTGCTATAAATATTTTTGTACAAATAGGTCCTCCCCCCTACCCCTTTTTTTGGATATCTTTGGGATGTAGACCTAGCAGTGGTATTGCTAGATCAAAGTATATACACAGTTTTATAACCTTTCAGCATAGTTCCAAATCGCTGTCAAGAATGGTTGGATCAGATCCCAGAGTCAGGAGGACCCGAGTTCGGTTCTGGCCTCAGACACTTAACACACACACACACACACACACACACACACAAAACTAGCCATGTAACCTTGGGCAAGTTACTTAACCCCAACTGCCCTCCAAAAAGGCAAAATAAAAGAATGGTTGGATCAGTTCATAACTCCACCAACAGTGCATAAATGTGTCCCAGTTTTCCCACATCCCCTCCAACATCTAACATGTTCATTTTTTGTCATATTAGCTATTCTGATAGGTGCGAAGTAGTACCTCAGAGTTTTTTTTTATTTGCATTTCTTTGATCAACAATGATTTAGAGTATTTTTATATGGCAATAGATAGCTTTTATTTCTTTTGTTTCTTTTTTTTCTTTTTACTTTTTGGAGAGGGAAAGGCAGGGCAACTGGGGTTAAGCATCACATAGCTAGTAAGTGTTAAGTGGCGAGTCCAGATTTCAACTCAGGTTCTCCTAACTCCAGGGCTGGTACTTTATTCACTGTGCCACCTAGCTGCCCCTAGCTTTGATTATTTTGCATGTGAAAACTGTCAGTTCATATCCTTTGACCGTTTATCAATTGGAGAATGACTTGCATATTTATAAATTTGACTCAGTTATCTATATATTTGAGAAATTAGGCCGTTGTTGAAGGATGGAGCAAAGATGGTAGAATAAAAGCAGGGACTTTCTTGAGCTCACCCCCAAACCCCTACAAATACCTGTAAAAATGACTCTAAACCAATTCTAGAGCTATAGAACCCACAAAACGACAGAGTGAAACATGTCTCTAGCCCAACAGCCTGGAAGACCAACAGGAAGGTTGTATCAAACTGGGCTGGAAGTGGAGCACAGTCCAGCATGGGTTACACTGGGCAGGACAAGGCTGAGGCAAGTCTCAGGGGACTAAATTTCTGGCAGCTGTGGCAATTTCCAGACTTCTCAACCCACAAACCCTGAGAACAGTGTGAATCAGTGGGGGATCTTTGTGGGACCTGGGTGAAAGAGGAGTGTGCGGTCTGGACCCAGCACCGGGCAGAGGTGGCTGCAGCAGTGGCTGCTTCTGGTGCTCTGGGCCCACAGATGGTGGGGGATCCAGGAGCTGATACAAAACCCCAGAATCCTGAGACAGTACACCCACAAACACATTCATACCCTCTCCACATCTACTGGAAGCAGTTGTGCCTTGAGAGAGTTAGAAAATCAAGTATTTGACTGGTAAGAAAAATAAACAGCACAAAAAAGTCAGACTACAGAATCTTACTTTGGTGACGAAGAAGAACAAAACAGAAACAGAAGAGGACAAAAAGGTCAAAGCTCCTACATCAAAAGCCTCCAAGAAAAATAAGAATTGGTCACAGGTCATGGAAGAACTCAAGAAGAACTTTGAAAATCAAGTAAGAGAAGTAGAGGGAATATTGGAAAGAGACATGAGAGTGATTCAAGAAAATCATGAAAAACAAGTCAACAGTTTGCTAAAGGAGACCCCAAAAATATATTGAAGAAAATAATACCTTAAAAAATAGACTATCCCAAATGGCAAAAGAGGTCCAAAAAGCCAATGAGGACAAGAATGCCTTAAAAAGCAGAATTGGCGAAATGGAAAAGGAGATCCAACAGCTCAGTGGAGAAAATAATTCCTTCAAAATTAGAATGGAACAAATGGAATCAAATGACCTTATGAAAAATCAAGAAATTATAAAGCAGAACCAAAAGAATGAAAAAAACAGAAGACAATGTGACGCATCTCATTGGAAAAACCACTTACCTGGAAAACTGATCCAGGAGAGATAATTTAAAAATTATTGGTCTACCTGAAAGCCATGATCAAAAAAAGAGGCTAGACATCATTTTTCAAGAAATTCTCAAGGAAAAATACCCTGACAGAACCAGAGAGTAAAATAGAAATAGAAATTGAAAGACTCCACTGATTGCCTTTTGAAAGAGATCCTAAAAGGAAAACTCCTAAGCATATCATAGCCAAATTCCAGAGTTGCCAGGTCAAGCAGAAAATATTGCAAGCAGTCAGAAAGAAACAATTGTGGAAATACAATCAGGATAACACAAGATCTAGCAGCTTTTACCTTAAGGAATCAAAGGACTTGGAATATGATATTCCAGAGGTCAGAGGAGCTAGGATTAAAACCAAGAATCACCTACCCAGCAAAAGTGAGTGTAATACTTCAGGGAAAATTTAAACATTCAATGAAATAGAGGACTTTCAAGCATTCTTGATGAAAAGAACAGAACTGAATAGAAAATTTGACTTTCAAATACAAGACTCAAGAGAAGCATGAAAAGGTAAACAGGAAAGAGAATCATAAGGGACTTACTAAAGTTGAACTGTTTATATTCCTACATGTAAAAATGATATTTGTAACTCATGAGACTTTTCTCAGTATTAGGGTAGTTGGAGGAAATAAATAGGTAGACAGATAAATACATCCCTTTCAGATCATAATGCAATAAAAATTTACATTCAGTAATGGATAATGGAGAGACTAAAAATAATTGGAAATTAATCTAATCTTTAGAAAAAAGTGGGTCAAACAACAAATAATCAAAACAATTTATGATTATTCCATTAAAAGAAAATGACAACAAAAGGTAACATACCAAAATTTGGCTGCTTGCAATACTTTCTCCTTGATTTGTGAGATCTGGAATTTGGCTATGATGTTCCTGGGAGTTTTCATTTTGGGATCTCTTTCAGGCAGTGATTGGTGGATTCTGGTTCTAATACAGCAGGGCAGTTTTCTTTCATAATTTCTTGAAAGATGTTGTCCAGGCTTTTTTTTTCTTTTTTGATCATGGCTTGTGTCTTTCCTTTTCCATTTGGCCAATTCTACTTTTTAAGGAGTTATTTTCCTCTGCCAATTTTTATATATCTTTTTCCTATATGTTATCAACTCTCTCTCTCTTTTTATAGGATTCTTTTTGCATTATTCTCATTTCCTTTTCCAATTTTTTTTCTTTTATTTCTCTAATTTGCTTTTAAAAATAATTTTTAAGCTCTTCCAGGAATTCTTTTTGGGCCTGAAACCAAATTAGATTTGTTTTTAAGGCTTCACATGTAGCCATTTTGACACTATTGTCCTCTTCTAAGTTTATGCCTTGATCCTCCCTATTACCATGGAAACTTTGTGTAGTCAAGATGCTTTTGTTTTTGTTTTGCGCATTTTTTCTACCTCTTTTTGTGATTTGGTATTTTTATGTGACAGTTGTGCTCTGGTCCTGCACTGTCCCAAGCTTTTTGTGCTGGGGCTCTGGGTCTTACTGCTAGCTTTCAATGGGCTTCAGGGGTTAGCTGTTTGCTTTCTGGGGAGGGTAGGCTTCTGGCTTGTAGGGGGGGGGCCTCCCTGTTGGCCTCCTCTGGGAGGTGGGGTTTAGTTGTTGGCCAGATCCAGGCATGGGGCCTTGTTATTATGTTTCTATGGAAACAGAGCTTTTCAGTTAGTAGGCCCTGCAGAAGTAATTTTGTTACTGATCTGCTAGGGAGGGGGAGTAGGTCTGGGTTGCTATGGAAACAAGATCTCTCTGCTGGTAGGCCTTAGGAGTGGGGTCTGTAAGCTAGCCCTGTGGCAGGGCTTCATTCCTGGGTCACAGTGAGTGGAGGCCTCTCTAGGGGCTTGTTCTGGGGATAGGGTCGCTAGGGTGGGATCTTGCTGGGATGCATGGACTGCTCACTTGTCTAGGGGTCTGCTGGTTTGCAGGAAGGCAGGGTCTTGCTTGTGCATTACCCTAGGCTTGGAGCCTAGTTGCAGGCTCCCTGCTGTGAGGCTATCTGCTGCTGCTGCTCCTGGACTTTGCTCCCCAGTGAGATTTACCTTTCCTGCCAGACCGGTAAGCAGCTTCCCTGCTCCTGGCCCAGTTCTCACATGGTTTTCAAGTTTGGAGGGGAATTCAGGAGGGCTTCAGAGGGTTCCTTCCTCTCTCTGGAAGGCCTCCATACTGTTTCAGATATGTGATAGTCTATGCATTTCACCTGATAAATTACAATTTCTATATATCAGTCATTTTTATTTTAGTGTGAATGAGTTCCCCATTAAAAAAACAGATATTACATGGCAGAGTGGGAGTAGGGGTATCAAGTTGATGAAAATGGGTGCTGAAAAGAGAGCATGCACATTCATTTTCTCTTAACTTGCACCCTAATTTTTCACAAGAGACAATATGGTACATAATTATTTTGACTGAGAAGACTCCAAAGAATGTACCAGAAATCTTGTCTTTCCTCCCACTTTCCTTCTCAGTATCAGAAGTCTTAAGGATCTTTTGCTCTGTAGCCTTTCTTGAAAGGTAAGGAGTTAACTGTCATTGGAAGAATTCAAGAAGAGGCTAGAAGACTATAAGGGTATTCTTACATGTCATAAGGGGTCAAACTGGATGTCCAAAGGGAAACTGATCACTTTTAACTCAGATTCCATGATTCCACAATTCCACTTTTGATTAAGTGTTTTATTTCCTGAGAAAGTCTCTCCATTTGTAGCTGACCAAGGTTTCCCTCTCTGTATGTGTTAAGTATGTGTGTGTGTGTTAGTTCCTTCCAGCTTCTTGGTGTAGTTTCAGGGCAGAGTATGTGGTCACCGTGCTCATCTGTGAGGCAAAGGAAGGAAGCTAAGGACTGACCTAAGCTGGGTCAGTCACTCTGTGTGTGAGGTTGCAATGAAACTTGGCTTTAATCTCCAAAATCGACTGAGTACATGATAATGCATTTCTGAGATGTGTGAAGAATCCAGCCCTGAGGAAATGAGTAGCTCCCATATGGAAGGAAAAGGAATGCTTCCCCCCTGATCCTCAGGGGCATGTGACATCAACATACCTTTTTATGAGTGGGACTATATACTTCAATGATAGAGATTGCAACTACCAAAATTTAGTAGGCAGTTTTTCTGAGTTGCTGTCACCAAAAATAGTCATCACTTGGTGGCTGAAGTTCCAGTGACAACCCTCTCTGGACTTAGCTGGGTTAAGCTGTCAGAGGACAGATGCAGGATCTTTTTAAATAGGCCTTTCCATAGGGTGTCTCACTAGTATAGTCTTCAAATATATTGAAATGAAGCATCTGTGAAAAATTTTAGTTGAGATATATTTTAAGATGAATGCTTTTTAGAATATATGAGCACTTATCCCAAATCCTTTCCCCCAGATGAAGCTTGGGTCCTGAAACAATACACCCCTCTGGTTCTAAGGGCTCCTCTAAAAATGTTGAAGTGATTATCCCATCTAATTGACTCAAGTCCCCATGTGCTTCCTCTCCTTTTCACCAAGATTATTATTTCAGAATCAATTAGTCATTCAGTCTTAAGCAGCTTTTAGAAAGGTGGTAATTTACTAAGGTAACAAAGTAAGAACAGTTGGTTCAAAACAATGTTATTCTGCAAGTAAAGACTGAGTCTAGGAGAAAATTTTCTCAATCTTAGGAAAGGGCTCAGAAGGCCTGGCTTCTGCAACTATTTTTCTCTAATCTATGGAATGCTCAAGAAGTTCCCCTTAGATATAGTGGAGTTCTTTGCTGGGGTCCTTGTGGAACTGTGAATGAATGGCTAATTTGTTTCTGGTTCCCTATGTAGACACTGCTCTCACATATTCTGGGATTTTACTGATACACTAATGGGATGATTCTAACATTCTTCAGACCCTCTTGAGATCTCCTCTGGCCAAAAAGACGACACTAGGGAGACCCAAGGCCAAGGCCCAGACCTCTCTTCCCCCTCCTCTCCAGGTGGTTCCATCTTAGGGGGTTTAGGTAGAAGACCACACTTACTCCAATTTCTAGAATCATTCCCTTCTCAACTTGCTTGATGATTTATAAATAACTCCTAAGGTGTGGACAAGTTTCCACGGTCTAGCTGAACACTTCTTTCTGTGAAATGTCATTCCAGTTCCAACTTTATCCCTCAGTCTAAAGACTATGATTGAGACTGATGAATTGGGTGTCTTGTTACATGCTTTTAAGTGGGACGGAATAACAAGTCTGAGTTAATGCCAATCAATCCCCCCTTCTAACTTCACTGTTCAAGTTTGCTTTCAGTAATCACTTATTGTCTTCTACTGTTTGGTACCATAGTAATCTTGATGGAGCAGGGAGGGGCCATAGCCAGCACAAGACCCCATGATAAAACACTGTCACGTGTGGAAAAGTTGTAGCCAATAAATTAGCATTGCTTCCCACACTTACTGCGTCTCATCTGTACTATTGTCTCCTTGGATAGGCTTATTATATCCCCAATTTCTCCAGATTTGGACAACTATTATGAACTTCCTACTCCTTCTTTCTGGACTTTCCACTCAGTTTTACTGTATGCTCCCACCTTGACTCAGCTATATTTCTTTATTGTTTTACATTATACTTTGGACTCTTCTCTTTCTCCATGCCTACAAAATTCTTTCCTTCCGGCCTCTTATCTGGTTGTCATTCAATTGTTTTAGGCATGTCCAACTCTTCATGACCCTATTTGGGGTTTTCTTGGCAAAGATACTGGAGAGGTTTGCCATTTCCTTCTTCATATAATTTTACAGATGAGAAAGCTGAGACAAACAGAGTTCAGTGACTTGCCCAGGGTCACACAACTAGTAAGTGTCTGAGGCCAGATTTGAACTCAGGAAGGAGTCTTCCTGATTCCAAGCCTTGTGCTCTATCAACTGTGCCATCTAGTCAGCAAAAGATGTTAGACCTACCCCTTCCCTTGTAAGTACTCATTTGACAGTATTATTTCATAATGCCACCAGATCCAAAGGATTAGGAAGGAAACAGAAAATGGGTTTGTAAGAGCTTTCTAAAGATTAGATCTACCTCAAATCAAGCTTGGCTCTTGAAATTCAACTGGTAAAGAGAGCAAGTGAAGTAATCCTTGGCATAGGAAACAATATTACAATGAGAAGTAAAAAGTACAATAATTATTTCAAGGATGCAGGGTAATCCAATTTGTTTGGAATAAAGAATGTATGGTGGCAGAGAGGTTTCAAATGATAGTGAAAATGTAGGATAGTCCCAGATGTGAAGGGCTTTGAATATAAAAAAAAAGAGTTTGGATATACTCAGAAGGCTTTGATTACTCTGCTGTATCCTGCATTCCTTTTTCCTGTCCCTCAAACTTTCTATCCTGGTGAAACCAGTTTAAGATGAACATTAAGGCCAACTTAAAGAGGACACAGTGTCATAAAATGGCAGCCTGAGGCTTATTCATGGAAAGGCAAAGGGATAGTTCCATGTCTTGGCCTTAGGGTCAAAGAATTTAGAGAAAGAAGAGATGTAGCAGATAATTTAGTTCAACCTTATTTGCCAGTGAAGAATTTTGCCCAACTAGAGAGGTGAAGCATTTTTTCCCAGTGTTACCACAATAGTAACTATCTGAGCAGGAATATATAGTACATCTGAGGCCAATAATGGTCTGAATATACATAGAAAGACTTCAGGGTTTTGTTTAGCTACCAAATCAGACCTATCTACTTTCCCCTACCAGCTACCATCCCGAGTCACTGTTTAAGTTGCAAGCAATACATGGTTTCCCAAAGCATGGAATCTAAGGCAATCAATCCAATTAATTATGCTTTATAGACTATACTATAACAAATTTTAGAGTTGGTACCAGAGAATTTTTAGTATATTTTGACAGTAGACCTGAAGCAGGTGTGTTACAAGACAAGCCATAGGCATCAGCAATTACTATTCCTACCGTGTAGAAGAGACAAAGTTGCACGAAACAGAGAACTGAGGTTTCAAACCCCAGATCTGCTATTTACGATCTATGTGCTTTGGGACAAGCAAGTTGACCTCTCTGTTTTCAGATGGCTCATCTGTGCTACTGAGGTGGGGTGAGGGTCAAATTAGATGATCCCTTGGATCTCTTCCAAATCTAATTACCATAAAGCCAGTGTAATTTTAACCGATCACCATTCTGGAAAACTGTGATCGAGCTCTCCTCCTGCCCCCATCCTATACCCCATTCTCTTGGAAACTCAAGACAGTAGAAGCTTTGATAGTTTCCAACACTATTCAAAAAATATCATTAACACTGACAATAGATTAATATGCAGCCCTTGGGAATGCTTGTATTTCAAAAGCATACATTCTCATTTTTACTTCTTTGGCCCAATGGAATAATTGAAAAATGGTAGGAATCTCAGCCATCTAGACAGACTGAGCAATGATAAATGGAAGGAGTAAGGTTTTCTCTGTGGCCAGTGAGCACCTGTCTTTCTTGCTCACTTCTTGTCATGCCCGCACCCAACTGTACTTTGGGTGAGTATTAGATAGCAGCTGTTTTCTTGAAAGCAAAGTTTTGGGATGAGAATCATCTGATCATAGCTTCATGTGATCATATTCTTAGAGCTGGAAGGGAACCAATCCAAATATGCAGCTCTCCTATTACATTCCTGGCATGATGTCAGCCAACTGATCTTTGAATATATCCAGCAGCAAAGAGCTATCTAATGGTCCAGCCTGTTCCATCACTGGGCATCTGAAAAATCTTTTTTTTTTTCTTATATTGATTTTATTTAAATCTTACTGTAATTTTCCCTTAGTGGCTCTAGTTCTTTCCTCTAAAGTCAAGCAGAATAAGTCTGGTCTCTTTGCTGTATGACAAGTCCTTCATATATTGGAAAACAACTTTGATCTTCTTCTCTCCCCTCCTTACGTCTGCTCTTCCCCAACTGCAACAGGATAAATAGAAATTGGCTATGTTTTTCTTCTGGCACTGGTAGGAATCTTTGCATAAAACTTTCTCAATATGATAGAATCTTACTTCAAAGGGACTTCATAGGGGCTATAATCCAATGCTCACCTAAATGGAAATCCCTTCTGTAACAATGCTGACAGATGGTTATCTAGCCTCTGCCTGAAAGACTCTTCAGTAGGAGGGAAACTCACTCCTTCTCAAAGTTTCCCATTACATTTAGGGCAGTTTTATTTGTTAAGAGGTTTATCTGGACACCAAACAGACTTAAATTTGTCTCTTTGCAACTTCTACCTAGTCCTCCTAATTCCTAACTCTCTTCAGGACACACATACACACACACATATATACCCCTAATAATAACAATAATAATAATAATAACTGCCATTTATATAGCACTTACTATCTGCCAGGGGCTGTACTAAATGCTTTGCAATTATTACCTCCTTTTGTCCTCACAGCAACTCTTGGAGGTAGATGTTTATCCTAATTAGATTTTTATTATTTATTATTAAATAATAAAATATTATTATATTTTTATTATTTATGAAGTAGATTATTATCCTAATTTTACACATGAGGAAACTGAGGCAAAGGCTAAGTGACTTGCCCCAGGACATACAGCTAATAAGTATCTGAGGCTGGATTTGAACTCAGGTCTTCCTGACTCCAGGCCCAGTGTTCTACCCAGAAGGCCACCTGGCTGCTGATAAATAAATACTCACACAGAGTTATGCTTACATGTATGTATGATTATATGCACAATACATGTGTGTATTCATAACACATGTGCATATGAATGTATATTTCCCTCCAACTCTAAAAAAGGTGATTGAACTTTGAAGCCATATGAAACTAGGAAAGCTTCTTCTCTAATATAGACACATATGCTGACCAGTGGTTCCTGGCCAGCATGATGCAGTTCTCCATTTTGACATAATTCCATCTTGTGCATGGTTTGACCTGTGAACCTCTGATGGAAGCACGTATTTTCTTCTGTGAGAAACATAGAACATAGGGAAAGATGGATTCTCTACAATTTAGGAAATTTCTCTTATAGAGCCCTATGAGCATCTTTATGAAAACCCAAAATTCTTGTTCAGTGATGCTACAATGCACTCAGTCAGCCTGTGTGAAGAAGACAGGGAAAGACTGAAGGCAGGAAATACACACACACACACACACCAACAATTGAAACAAGCTCTCTTTTTCTCTAGGATCTGAAATACTCTTTGTATAGAAGCCAGTTGGGATTCCACAATCTTATAAAAGAGAACTGACCAGTTCCAAAGAGATCAGGACTTTACAAAGGTATTTTATTTAAGGAAAGTATGGAAGGAAAGGAAAATATGACAAAGGCATAGGAAGAAGATATTAATAGTCACAAAATTACGTAGAGGTGAAAATAGCAACCCTTCTTCAAAGGAGACTAAATTTAATCTCAGGGAAACACCATCGGTTTGCAGGCATTTACCCCTTATTCCCATTCCTCTGGCTTGCTCTTACTCTATCAAATAAGGTTATTCAGCTGGAATTTTCTCTTGCCAATGAAACCTTTTAGCTCCATTAAAAATGGGGCACATAACAGATATTTAGTAAATATCTACTTGATGGAATGATTGACTATTTGTATAGTAAGGAGGTGGGGAAAGAGCAAGACAACTCAATTTTGGGACTGACAAGTTGCTATGGGCTATAGACTTGAAGATTCCATTAGTCTTTCTTCCAGAGTCCTCTTGATGGAAACAGATGAAAACAGGCAGAAGGGAACCTCTTAGGCTAGTATTCGGGGCTGAGTCATAATAGTGGTATGTGCAAAGCAGTGCACAGAGGAAGGAAATGGAACGAGTCTTTACCTTGGGACTATGGTCACCCAGGGCGTTTCTGAACAGATTTTTAGGGGATCTCTGATCTTGATAGGGAAAAAAAATTAGATCTTTATTTCAATATAATTGGTTTCCATTGTAATAATATGCATTTTATTTTATGCCTTTAAAAAGATTATTTTGAGAAAAGATATACAGATTTTGCCAGATTGCTAAAGAGGCACAAAACACAAAATACATTCAGAATTCATGAAATAGAAGGAGAGCCCTCCTTGTTCAGGTGCATTGGGATTATAAAGATCTGGTTTCCTTTACAGTATTATGTTTGTATTTCTTTGTACTTGATGTGTGTCTGGTAGCAGAGACTTTTGCATCAGACTGTCTTGGAAAGCTCTTTGAGGTCTTGGACAGAGAGAAGATCAGAGGGTTTGGGTGATGGCAATTTCTGTATCAAAAAGATCAGTGACAAGTGAAATCCTCAACAATGCCCTTTAAGCCTCTTCCTTGTGCTTATGTCAGCATTCAAGGGTCCCTGACATAACTGCAGCAAGGTCTCTGTTTCATCTCAGTAGTCTGTACTAATCTGTTTCTCTGTCTTTTCCTATCATAACCTTCCTGGGTGATCTTAAAACTATTTGATAAACAATGACAGGTCATCAGTACATACTCAATGTTAAATCCAGTTTACCATGTTGAAACAAAGGGGTATTTGAATGATATTCCCAAATGGACCTACCTTTTATCTAAGATGGATTTCACAGAAATCTGATATGTAGAAAAAACTAAGGCAGTATGCCATTATTATCTTTATGATCACCATTCTTTGAGGATTGTGGAAAATATGCAAAATATCATAAGACTGGAAAAGGGCAAATGCTTTCCTGATTTAGAGAAAGAGAGAGAGAGAGAGAGAGAGAGAGAGAGAGAGAGAGAGAGAGAGAGAGAGAGAGAGAGAGAGAGAGAGAGAGAGAGAGAGAGAGAGAGAGAGAGAGAGAGAGAGAGAGAGAAGTGAGCAGAGTCTAAAAACTTGATTAAATTCAAATCAGAAGCTTGACTATGATTCTTGGCCAAATTCTAGAATGTGTAATTAAAGTGATGGTTAATAAATATATGAAAGGAAGCAGTGATCACAAAAAACCCAGCATGGCTTCTTCAAGAACAGGTCATGTTAGTCAAACCTTTTTTTTCCTTTTTGATAGTAGACAAGAAGAATTCCATAGAGATGACTTCACAGATTTTAGCAAATTATTTTATAAAATCTTTAATGCTATTAAAAAAATAAAAATGGCAAAAAGAGATGATTATAGTTAGATATGAGTGAATGGCTACACCCAAAGAGTAAACTGGTAAACTATATCTATGATATTTTCTTTGTCTATATGTTCAATAAATCTGTTGATGATTTGAAGTCAGCTTCGAATTTGATATTTAGTTGAGGGCTCCCAGACTTTGATTTGTGCTTGGTTCTCTGCTGTTTAACATTTTTATTTATGAATTAGATAAAGGCATAGTAATTAAATTGAAGATGATAAAAAGCTGTGAAACATAGATGGAAGGAGAGTAAAAATATATGTACACACACACACACATATATATACACACACATGTATATAGGCAGATTAGAGCACTGGCTAAATGTAAGATGGAATTTAATATGGTTAAATATAAAGATATATTTGGGCTCAAGAAATCAACTTTATAAGTTCAAGATTTGGGAGGCCTTGCTTGTATGATGGCTTAGCTGAACATAATCTGGGGCTTTTAATTGACTTGTCCTATGTTTTAGTTAACTAGGAGTCAAAAGTGACTTATGGTAATAACAGTAACAACAACACAACCAAATGGACTCTTGGGCAATAAGAAGAAGACAAGCTTCCAGGAACAAAGAGGAGATAGTACCATTGAATTATAGCCTACTGTAATTCAGTTCAGAGTCTTACAATTTAGGAATGTCTTTGATAAGATGGGGAATGGCTAGAAGAACACAACCAAGATGGTGAAGGATTTCAAGTTCATGCTATTGGAGGATTGCTTGAGAGAACTGAAAGTTGCTATCATGGAGAAGGGAAGACTTTGGGAAGAAAGTGATAGGTGTGTTCATAGTTTCATGTGGAAGGGGGGATCAGATTTTACCCTGGAATGCAGGAACTATAAAGAACTGGTGGAAATTACAAAGAGGGAATTTTTGGTTTAACAAAAAGAAAAACTTCCTAATAAATAGAGCTGCGCCTAGATAGTTAATGGGCTACCACAGGTGGCAGTGGTTTTCTCCTCATTAAAGGTCTTCATAAAAGGCTCCATGAGGAGTTGAGTAAATCAATGACTTGGTCACTGATGTCCGTGCTAACTCTGAAATTTTGCATTATTCATTTATTCTGATCAATTCTACATTCTAGTATTTCCCTTAAGCCCCATTCTTCAACCACTTCTACTTCTTCCCCTTTTCAAGCCCTTCTTTACTCCTTTCTAGGAGTATTGTCTCCTTTAATTTTTTTTAAATTGTCTTCTTTTTATCTCCTAATAGGTCTCCCCATCTTCAAGTTTTTCCTCCATTTCCATCCACATCACTTCAAGAATCATGTTCCTAATGATAAAAGAGCATATCACTCGACTTCTAAAAACAAAAGAGAATAAAATTTAAAAACCCCATCCTTTTAGTGGCTTTAGTTTCTACTGAATAAAATTCATGTTCCTTATCCTAGTTTTCAAGGCTATCCATAATATGGCTTTTGCCTATATTTCATACCTTATTTAAAAATACAGACAGTTCTCTCTTTATGTGAGTGGACCATCCACAGACCTCTGTGGACAGTGACTTTTACATAATGCAAATTTGAGCGACGGGGAATGGAAGGAGGGAGGCAGGAAGGGACATGGTCTATGGTGAGAGGGGGATGGCACATGGTTCAAGATCATGTGGGCATGCAGGACAGAGAAGTCAGAGCAAGAAAGAAAGACACATAGTAACTGGGACAGATGGGCACAGAATTCCTGAAGATGGGAGATAGACATCTGGACATGCAGGTAGGAGGGGGAAGAATGGAGGCAAAGATTTCCTCTTTGAACACCAGAAATCTTATGGTAGGGCCTCAATCTGAGATAGTGGTGGTGGTCTCTCATGACTCTATTCTGCTTTTCAGTTGGAGGATTTTGTGGATTTTTGGGTGGGGGCTGGGTGGGAAGTGTAGCTGGGGGGTAAGAGTGGAGAGGGAGAGAGACACAGTACTATACAGTAAATTAATATAGGATTTTTAAATGAAGGTTTCTTTCAGAATTCTCTATGTAAAGTTGAATTTGCTTAATGTAAATATATATAAAGCAAGAATTGGCTGTACTCCTATTTTCCCATTCATCTTTTTAGTCAGATTGGAATGTTCTGTCCTCCGCTACCTGACCCTGTCCTTCATACACATTGTCCTGTTCACTTGCAATGGATCATTCCACATTTTTTGTCTCCTGAAGTTCTTTCATTCCTCTAATATCTAACCCAGATATCACCTCCTTCATGAAAACTTCTCTGAACCCCTGGCTAGGACTGGTTTATCCCTCCTTGGATTACTCATACTATTTTGTTCGACCTTATCCAATGTACTTCAACTACAGTTTTTATCATAGTTATGAGTGTCCCTAATTTATTCCTCCTGTTAATTAAAAACTCAACAACAAGTCCAGCAAACATTTATTAAACACTTGTTACATCTAAGGCACTATCCTTCAGGCAAGGTTCTAGTCTTATGCATCTTTGATCTCCAGTGTATAGGTAGTAGATGGTTAATAGTTGAAAATTCTGACTGAAATGAATGAAATGGGTAGCATTGGCTAGTGAGAAGATTAATAAATATAATGAGAAAATATTAATATATTATTTATATGATATTGTATTACTATTAATGACATTAATCATGTAATGAATATTCTGGAATGATTGTCAGAAGATGGGCAATTTGTTCTTAAACTCCTTATAAATATACATAAATCAAAGCACTTTCTTTGACACTGACATGGAGGCTAAGGCCCCAGCTATGTAAGCCAAAATAGAAAGGCAGTTACATCCATTTCTTTATGGTAAGAGGAAAATCCTTTGTCATTTATGCCAACAAACATTCCCTATAAGAGTAATGTTGGGAATGTCTTTCTTTACCTTATAATGAGACCACTTTTCTCCTCCTACAGTGGTCCATGGAGGGCAAGAAATATGCTTTTGGATGGGAGATATGCAAAAGTCCCCATTTTCAAAAAAAAAGGAAAAAAGTAGAATATGGAAAATTATTTAAACTATAGGTGAGAGAAATTGATTTCCATTCCTGGCAAAATGATAGAATACATTGTTAAAGCTACGGTTTGTGAACATTTAGGAAGATAAGCATTGATCAGTAGAAATGACTATGGGCCCATTAAGCACAAGTCATGCCAGACCAACTTCATTGCCTTTTATTATAGAATTTCGAAATGAGTGTATTGAGGGAATACTAGACATAATGTAACTGGATTTCAGCAAAGGATTTGACAGAGTCTTCTATGGTATCATGAACAAAATGGAAGAATGTTGAAGAGGTAAGAATACAGTTAAGAGGATTTGGAAAATGGTTAAATTTGGATTTGGAAATTAGTTGAATCTAGGTTTGAATGGACTATACCTTCAAGGAGTCAATAATATGACTTGATAACCTAGAAATGTAATATTTTCTTAGACTTCATTGAGGGTGGCATACCATATAAGGATTAAGATACGATGGTTCTGATGTTCTGTGCCCAGGTCAGGTCACACCTGGAGTTCTGAATAATAGATTTTGGAAAGGACATAAATAAACTAACAAGTATCCAGAGTAGAGCAATTAGGATGGTGAAGGGAATGTTGTAAAGAATATTCTTGCCAGGTATGGATTGTGGTTGATTGACATTGAGTCAATCAGTCAACAACCATTGATTAAATACATGTCAGCCACTGTACTAAGCTCTGGGGATACAAAGAAAGTAAAAAAAAAAAAACAACAGTTCCTGTCCTGAAGGAGCATGCATTTTAATGTGGGAGACAATGTATAAATAATGAGGTATATATCAGATAGACACAGAGGAGATGGAAAATATTCTGAAAGGGGAATGAAGGCAGGCCTAAGAAATTACTTCTGCAGAATGTAGTAGTTGAGCTGAGTCTTACTTCCCTAAAGCCAGGGAAGTAAGGGGAAAGAGCATTCCAGACATGTCAGAAAACTAATGCAAAAGCATGGAGAGGGTAGATTAGGTGTTTTGTTTGAGGAACCGTAGGTAGGTCTGTATGCTTAGATCACAGAGTGCTTGAAAGGGAGAAATATTAAGAAGACCAGAGAGGCAGTTAAGGGGCCAAGTTAGGAAGGGTTTTAAATAGCAAAGAGGTGATTTTATGATTGATCCTCAAGGTATTAGGATGCCACTGCAGTTTGTTGTACAGGATGGTGGCATAGTCAGACCTATGCTTCAGAAAAATCACTTTGGCAACTGAGTGGAGAATGGGTTGGAACAGAGAAAATACTTGAAGCAGAGAGAACAATTAACAGGCTATTGGAATATTCAAGGTCAAAAGTGATGAAGGCCGGTGAGGGAAGGAAAGATATATAAGAGAAATTTTGAAAATAGAGATAACAAGATTAGACAAGAATTGGCTGGCTATGTGTGGTGAAGGAGAGTGAGTAGTTGAAGATGATACCAAGCCTGGTTGACTAGGAAGATGGTGTGTCTTCAACAATAACAGAAATTTAAGGGGATTTTTGTTGTTTGGGGGTGAGGGGGATGGACAGTGAACCATATTTCAGACATATTGATTTTGAGATGCCTGTAGGACATCCAGTGTGAGATGTCCAAGAGGCAGATGGTGATCTGTGGCTGGAGCTAAACAGAGAAACTCAAGCTGGATAAAATCTGGTAATCATCTGCTTAGAAATGATAATTGAGTCAATGAAAACTGAGAAGATATAGAGGGAGATGAGAAGGGGGTCCAGGACAGAGCCTTAGGGAACATCTACAGCCTTTATGAAGAACTAGCTACAGAGACTGAGAAGGAGCAGTGGACAGATAGGAGAACCATGACAAAGTGATGTCATGAAAGCATATTAGTGAGGAGAGTGTATCCAGACGGAGAGGCAATCAACAGCATCAGAGGTTTCAGACAGGACAAGTAGGGTGAAGGTTGAGAAAAGGCCATTAGACTTGGCAATTGAGAGATCACTGGGAACTTTGGAGAGACTAGTTGCAGTTGAATGATGGACTCAGAAATCAAATTACAAAAGGTTTAGAAGAAAGTGAGAAAAAAAGATGTGGAGGCAACAAGTCTTCTTGAGAAAGTTCACCAGGAAGGGGAGCAGACATATTGGACAAGAGAGTGTAGGATGGTAGGATTAGTATGGCCCAGTGTGTTAAGTTTGCACATTTGCTTGCTGCCAAGCCCCATGGGGGCCTGGTAAGCCCACTTCTGAACAAGTGAAATGGAAGGCCTTGCCCTGTACTTCAGAGTACAGGCAGGCTTTCTATTACCATTTCCTTTCCCTTTGTTGCAATGGTGGATAAAAACCTTTTAATTGAGTGTTGAATTGGAACCAGGTGTGCATACAAAAGGGTCTAACCAAGGTGCTCAAACTCTGTGTCCCTGGAAGCTTCCAGATAAGAAGAGAAAAATCTGCTGTAGGGTCCTAGGTAGTGGAGGGACCTCAGGCTCTCTCTCCTCCTGGGGCTGACTCACAGGCAGGAACACATGGTGCCTCTTTCCTTTCCTCCTTCTGTTTGTTAGAGATGAAAAATAGGTTATAATCTTGTGAGCTTGGAAAGGGGAAAGGAATAAGGAATAATAATTATATAGCACCTACTATGTGCAGGGCACTATGTTAAGTGTTTCACAATTATTCTCTCAGCAACCTTACAAGGAAGGTGCTGTTATTATCTCCATTTTGCAGTTGGAGAAACTGAGACAGAGGTTACGTGACTTGTGCAGAGTCACAGAACTGGTGTTTGAGGGGGAATTAGAATTTAGATCTTGCTGACTCCAGGTCCAGCACTCTGTCTACCGCTCAGTACTACCCAGCTGCCTCTTGTCTGCAAAGATTGAAGAAATCACCTGAGTTTCAGCAGTTAGACTCAGTAGCAGAACTTGGACCTCTGAGAAGCCAGCACAGTAGTGAAGAGTGACTGGCATGTCCCACCTTAGCCCTAAATCAACCTAGCCTCAAAGTCATAGTGTATTTCAAGCAAAGGAGGGGTTTGTTCAGCGATTCGACCCAGTTCACAAGAGGTAAACTTGGCAGTAGTAATGTTTTGTAATCACATTAAAGTTAGAATACATTGTCCACCCAGGGACTAAGATCCAGAGTACCTGCGTCAATAATAATTTACCTTTTTTTTTTTTTGTCTTCTTTGCTAAACTGATAGGCATGAGGTGGCATCTCATAATTGCATTAATTTGCATTTCTCTCATTGCAATTCAGAACTAATTACTTTTTTTAATATGGTCTGGATTTCTTCGTTTGTACACTACCTGCTAATATCCTTTGACCATTTTGCAATAGGTGAAAGAATCTTTTTCTAGTAAATTTGTATTCATTCCTTACATAGCTCGGGAATGAGATGTTGATCAGAGAACTTGGTAAGAATATTTCCCTCCCCCAATTAATTGTTTCCCTTTTAATCTTTGCTTCATCAGATTTGTTTGTGGAGATTTTTAAAAATTTTATGTAATCAAATTTTCTATTTTATCTTCTAGCCCTTGTTTGGTTGTGAACTTTTATCCATAGATCCACTTGAACGCTTTCTTAGTTTTCTTGGTTGTGAGTGTACTCCTTCTAAGAAATTACCTTGTATTCTTTTTGTATACATTAAGCATATGCTTATTATATTAAGCATATATATATATATGCATTTTAAATATTAAGTAGATATATTTGTATGTTGTGTGTATATGCTATCTCCTGCTGGAATCTATTCCTTTGGAGTGCAGGAACCATGTTTTTTCCTTTCTTTGGATCCCTGGTTGTAAGCATAGATACTGGTGCATATGTGCCTAATCAATATTTATTGATTGACAGATCCATGTGGCTAATCAATGCCTCAGTTGTCTCTCTTGGCCCTGTAGTGTTGAAAATTGTATTACTGACTGGAATGAAGGAAGAGATATTTTGCTCATTAGATTTGTAGATAACATTAATCTGTGAGAACTAAAATGTTTGATGGAAAGATCCACTAAAATCTTGACAAATTGTAGTAATAGGAGGAACATATTAAATGAAGTTTGATAGGAAAAATGTAAAGTCCCATTCTCAGTTTAAAATAATTGATTTTACAAGTCCAGGAGAGGGAAAGTTATAGCCATATGGTAATTTATTTTAAAAAAAGCCAACTCTAAAAATGTTAATGAATGGAAACTCAGTAAAAGTTGGGTAAGAAGGCATTGGGCCTGGAGTCCGAAGAATTGGGTTCTAATCTTGGCCATGAAACCAATTTTATGACCCAGGATAAATTAGTTTTTAGACCTCAGTTTGCTTATCTGTAAAATGGAGATAACTTTACTTACTTCATAATTAACAGCAAAGTGCTTAGTAAAAATAAAAGTACCATATGAATGTATTTTCCCCTTCTCTTTCTCATCATCATTCTCCTTGTTTTCCTTTTCATTCCCCTCCCCTTCTTATTCCTCCTGAATAATAACAGATGATGATGATGATGTTGAAAGTAACTATGTGATGTAGCAGAAAAATAAAACCTCTCATGTAATTTTGAACTTAATTAAAATACAGGATTTAGTATGCCAGACACTATACTTTGTCCTAGGCATAGAAAATCTAGAATATTGTGGATGTGAATTACACAAACAAAAAAAATGTTGGTCAGCTTCTGAGTGTGCTAAAGGCAATCAAAATAAGGAGTGGGATGGCTAAGTGGCACAGTGAATAGAGCACCAACCCTGGAGTCAGGAGGACCTGAGTTCAAATTTGACCTCAGACACTTAACATTTACTTGCCATGTAACCTTGGGCAAGTCACTTAACCCCAATTGCCCCGCCTTTCCCCCTCCAAAAGAGAAAAAAAAATAGGGAGATTTCAGGAAATAAGCTGGTAAGAGAATGAACTAAAGGAAGTAGGGAATATTTGGCCTGGAGAAGAACAGCCTTACTAGTAACAAGATCAGTTTTGAATATTTGAAAGCATGTCATATGGAAGAGGGATTGTTCTTATGCTGCTTGGCTCTAGAGAACAGGACTAGGACAAATGGGTGAGAATTATTCATGCCAGGTATTCAATAATTATTTTTTGAGCGAATCAGTGAATCAATCCAAATGTCAGCTATATACATCAAGGTCTAGCAGTTACGAGGCTTACAGTGTATATCAATATATGGCAATGTTGTCTTTGAAGATTGATACCTTGTTACGTTCTCCCTCTTTCAATTAAGAAGACAGCTCTAAAAGAAAGCCATATACCCTGTCTCATCTTCTTTCTTAACAAGAGATGGGAGTAAAGGGGGCATTTTACAGGAGGGCTGATTATACCATGGACAGACTTATCCATTTGAAGATGGGGCATGATCTTAGAGGAAAGAGAATGGTATAGGGGAAAGAATGAATGAATGAACATGTGAACAAATCAATGAATGAATGAAAAAGAATTGATAAATCACTTATGTAAAAAGCACTGTGTTGTAATCTGCAGGTACAGAAAAAAAAAACAAAATAGTTTCCATTCTCATGGAACTTGCATTCTCATAGGAAATACACACACATACATAAGGTTTCAACTACGAGTAAGTGGTCCTTGAGGTAGCGCACTAAAGCATATGGTAATGCATCATCATGTCATTTTTTCATTAAGAAGCTGTATTGTTTTCTGATATTGAACCATGTGAAAGTACTAGGGTCTTTAGTGGAGAGAGCTTTCTTTTCTGTGCCTTCTTCAGTTGCAATGCTGAAGCATGGAGGTTATAGTCCTAGCAGAGAAAGTTGCCAGGTTACATCTCCCCAAAGATTATGTCTCTGGGGCCAGGATGGAGGCGGGCTAGTGGCTTGAGGGTAAGGTAGGGGTACTACTATTGCCAGAAAAGAACACAGGAGTTTGATTACTTTGGTTAAAATCTCATGTTTAACATGACCTGTGTAACTTTGTGTATATCACTTCAACTATTTAAGCCTCAGTTTCAGAGGTCTATGGGGCAGTTAGATGGTGAAGTGGATAGAGTTCCCAGCCTGAAGTTAGGAAGATTCATTGTCCTGAGTTCAAATCTGGTTTTACTAGCCAGATTTACTACTAGCTGTATGACCCTGGGCAAGTTACTTAACCTTGTTTGCCTCAGTTTCCTCATCTGTAAAAATGATCTGGAGAAGGTAATGGCAAACCTCTTAAGTTTCTTTGCCAAGAAAACCCCAAATGGGTTCAGGAAGAGTCAGATATGACAGAAAACAACTGAACAACAAAAACTTCAGAGGTCTATAAAATGGAGGAAGTTGGACTGGATATCCCTTTCAGCTTGAGATTCAGAGAATTAGACCCAGAGATGATGAATCTAGACCCACGATCCCATGATCCTAGATCTCCTCTAGGCTCTGCACTAAATGTCCATCAAAAGTTGCAGTCTGAGATCTCATTTGGCTAGTAGTGTAAAGGTTACATTTTCCCACACTTGGCCAAATATAGCAGCTACGGTTGTAATCATTAAAGAAGGTCAAGTGTCTGCTACGCTATGACTCCATGAGAGTTACTAAAGATGGGGATAGTGGGGAAGAGAGCTCCAGCTAAGAGGGGTATAATTGTTGAATGACATGCCTACTGCCCTGTGGACTCCATGAACAGTAAGCAGTCATGAGGATCTCTATGGCTAACAGAAAATAATTAACAAAATAAGGAAAGCTGTTGCTTAGATAGCATTATAAAGTTTGCAGTATTCTTTATTTATTATCTCATGTGAATTTCATAACAACCATTTGAGATGGGCTGTGTAGGTACTGTTATCCCTATTCACACAGATAAAGATGCTGAGGATAGGAGAAGTTGAATGAATTACCTAAGATCATGCAACTTTTAAGTTTCAGCATTGAGATCTGAATCCAGGTCTCACTGAATATGTCAGAAAAGGTATTCAATGGCATGAATAAGTTGGGACAGCATGGTGGGTAGGTGCCCAGACCGGGCTTAAAAACTTAAATACATTTATGAAGACTTTGATGTCAACAAATTTGTTTCATATTCCTTAAGCACTATCATCTCTGTCTGTGTCTGTCTGTCTTTCTGTCTCTCTATATCTCTCTGTCTGTCGCTCTCTAAACACTATCATCTCTGTCTGTTTGTCTCTCTATATCTCTGTCTCTGTCTCTCCTCCCCCCCCCCCCCCACTAAACTCTTACCATCTGAAAGGTAGATTTAGAAAATTTTCATTTCAATACTAATTCTGCCAATTTCTGGTTTCATAACCTTTGACCAGTAATATCATCTTGCTGAACCTCAGTTTCCATATTGTAAATTTGCCAATGAGTCAAGAAACACATCTCTCAAAAAAATTAGAATACCAGTCTAAATATAATAAAGTAAAATTTAACAGGCATGTATGTGAATTCTTATGTTTAGGTTAAAAAAATTGAGAAGTCTAAAATAAGTAGGCATTTCGAGATCACAGAGCACTTGAATGAGATCAGATACTTTTAGTAGTCTGCAAACTCAGTATGAATAAACAGTGTGAGATAGCAACCCCAAAAGTTAGGGAGACATCATGTCTTATTAAGAGAGACAGATTAGGGAGCCATTAATACTGCTCTGCCCTTGTAAGACTACATCTGGGTTCCATATTTCAGGAAGGATAGCAATAAGATGGAAATTGTCCAGAGGAAGGCAACTAGGATAGTGAAAGAACCAGAGGTAACGACTTAGGAGGCTCTGTTGAGAGAACTGGAGACGTTTATTGTGGAGAAGAGTAGACTGATGGAGAGGTATGACAACAGCCTTCAAGTATTTGAGAGGGATTAGACATTACACTTATTCCCAGAGGACAGAACTAGAAGTAATGGGGTAATATTGCAGAGAGGCAGGTTTTGGCTTGAGTATGAAACACTAACAATTAGAACTATTCAAAAGAGTAATCGATAGCTCTTGGTGGTAGGTAGTGGTTTCTCCTCACTAGAAGTCTTAAAAGCAAAAGCTGTATGATCCCTCCTTGGACACATAGCAGAAGAGATTATTGTTCTGGGAGAAGTTGAGCTATGTAATTTATGAGGTCATTTTACAATTCTGAACATTCAGTGATTTTGTGACTTGCTCGGACTTAGACAGATGTAAGTAACAATATTTCCTACCTCTCAGAATTGTTCAGAGGAATATGCTAATGCACTTTGTAAACTTTAAACCACTATAAAATCAGAGTTGTTATGTCATTCTTTGTATCTTTTACAATGGCTTTCAGCTAGAAATGGACCTGCGATGAGTCACTGACCTGTAATTTTGTAATATTCTGTGGACTATTGGGCAAGTAGATAAAATGACTCCTTTTTGCAATTGAGTAAAAGTATTAGATTGTAATTTCCTTTTTTATCTTAGTAAAAGTCTTTTGGACAATTTCAGTAATGCATAGGGCAATGAGGATGATATAGAAAGAATTTCTTTGGCTACATTTCTACATTTTGAACACTTTGAATTTTGAATATTTTGAGTATTTAGTATGCAAGCATTTAATAAAAATTATTTAATTTTTATGAGTCTAATTATAAATACTTTCATTTCTCTCTCTCTCTCCCTCCCCACCTTTTGGTTTAAATAGAAATGGTCTTGGGACAAGTCACTACCATCTTATTCCTTTATATTTGATGTTCTTAGGACTATTGCACAAGTGGATAGAATAACTGCTTTTTGAAATAGAATAAAAACATTGGGATGTAAGCTCATATCCTAGAAGTTTAGCAGAGCCATCTTCAAGGGAACATACCAGTGGCAGACAGGTCAACATACCAGTGACCTGTTCCTCATTCCATTCCCATGTGACCTAGATTTCTCTTGTTGAGTTGCTATATTTTGAAAACTTTAAAACTTACCTGTAATATATATGAGCATTTGATATGGTGCTACCTGTTAAAAATATTGTTCTTAGAACTGTATGGGCCAAACTTATGTTTGGATAGTTGTGAGTACTGTAAGTTCAGCCTATGAAATGCCATGTGGTTGGGGGTAACTAGGTGGTACAGTGAATAGAGCACCAGCTCTGGAGTCAGGAGGACATGGATTCAAATCCAACCTGAGAAGCTTGACACACTTACTAGACACATGACTTTGGGCAAGTCACTTAACCCCAATTGCCCTCCAAAAAGCAAAAAGCAAAAAAAAAATAAAGAAAGAAAGAAATGCCACGTGGTTGAATTCTACAAGTAATTTTGAGGTCTGATTTTTAGTATGAGGATTGGTTGTATGTCATTCTATTAAAGACAACAACTTTCTGATGTATAATTCTAGCTACCAGGTGATACCTTCTTGGGTGTTTAGTGCTAAATTTTTACAGCCTACAGTTATGTGTTGTATGATCCCTACTGTTTCTTTGAATAATCTGCACAGGTCCCCAAGTGTGGGTTCCTTATGAATAACCCTTTATAATTTGTGGTGGTGATATATTACTACTGAAAAAGCATCATAAACCCCCTCATTTCCATCAACAACCTACATGAATTAGGCACTGTCATGTTATTGACCAGTTTCATGCAGATGTTACCAGTGGCAGTCCTTTGGATTCCATTCTTGGATGTTAGCCATTTCACAGACTCTATATAGAGGGAAAACATTTTCAGTTACATTTAACAAATCTGATAGTATGTTTATATTGTCATCTTTACTACTTCTTGGGCAAATCAGTTAGTTGGTCAATAAACATTCATCAAGTGATTATAGAGTGCCAAGCACTAAAGTTCACATTCTCATGAGGAAGAGAATATGGCAGAGATGAAGAGGGTAGCGTATACTGGGTATAGAGAAAAGCCTGTGAAAGTACATGAAGGTGGAAAAAAGGGAGTAGTGTTGTGTTCAAGGAACACCAGTATTGTTGGATTGTGAAGAATGTAGAGAGGAGCAAAGTATAAGAAGATTGGAGAGGAAAAAAGAGGTTAGGTTGTGAAGGGCTTTAGAACCCTAATAGTGAATTTTACATTTGATCTTCAAGGTAATGGAGAGACACTAGACTTTATCAAGTAGGGGAGTGACAGACCTACATTTTGCAAAAGTTGCTTTGAAGTGATGGGTTTTTCTCAAAACCCTTTCTCTAGTTTTTTGACATGCTTATTGAGTGCTCTAAGAATTTCTACCAATTCTCTTCTTTTTTTCTGGGAAGGAACAAGTAATCCTTCTATAACCTATAATTAGGTTGATGAATCCCTCAGGTTTGTAGTTTTTCTTAAAATACTTTATTTCTTTTCTTTTGCTTTTTGGAAGGCACTTGGGGTTAGGTAACTTGCCCAAGGTCGCCCAAGCTTTTTTTGTGTTGTCAGAGGCTGGATCTGAACTCAGGTCCTCCTGACTCCAGGGCTGGCACTCTACTCACTGTGCCACCTAGCCGCCCCCTTAGAATACTTTGTAAAAATGTTGTGGTCCATTTTATTGAACCTGAAGTGTACATGAAGACTATATTAATTGCCTTAAACTGGCTATTATTGAACTTTGATTTGAGCATGACAATAAATTTCTTTGATATCTATGCTCACTATATCTTGCTTAGAGGAGACTCAAGTATTTGTAGGTATCACTTTCATCTATTGTCCAATTGTTTCAGTCATGACTCCATTTGGGGTTTTCTTGACAGAGATATTGGAGTGGTTTACTATTTCCTTATCTAGATCATTTTACAGTTGAGAAAACTGAGGCAAATAGGTTTAAGTGACTTTCCCAGGGTCATACAGTTAGTAAATGTCAGAAATTAGATTTGAACTCAGGTCTTCCTGGTTCTAGGACTGGCACTATATCTACTGTGCCTCTGCTTCCTAGCTGTCCTATTTCATCCATTAATTCAATGTGAAAGATGAATTTATGCTTGAAGCCTTAATTTTTCTAACTTTTCTTGGTGTATGCTAAGCATTTTGCATTTTTTAGTACAAATGACATTTTCATATCATTTGTAAAAGAATCCATGAGATGAAGTAATTGTTTGAGATTTTTCAGTGGAGTCATATAGCTTGATGTTATCCACTTTTATAATATTTTAAAGATGATTTGATTTGACTCCATCTTTAATTAGACGACAGTTCTATCTGGTAGAGATGATAATGGATTCAAGATTAATTATAACCATAATAGACTTACACTCTCTTCTTCCCTGAAAAAATGCCACATTTTAACCAATTGTATTTGGCATTAAGGGCTTGGTGATGATTTAAATACGGAACAAGGTTCCATGTGGAAATCAAATACCCAGGTGTTGACCCACACTTGAATCTATTTTGTACATTTTCAGGAATAAGCCATGAGTGTTGGATTGAGGCAACAGATTTTTGATAATCAGCAAAAGCAATATGAATGGTATGGTAAGTTAGGGTAGCTTGTTCAATATTTGCCAAATCAGTAATAAATTATTCTTTGTGCCTCTGGAATTTTTAACACTTTTTTTTGCTCTTTAATACATTGTTTTCTTGTATTTGTGGAAGGATTTTCTTTTTGGCGATCAAGGTATGAAAGCTTTGCAAAAATATATGTATAAACACACAACCTATATTTACAGAGACCACTGGCATTCTCATGATGACATGATAATTAGTGTTCTTTTCCTAACAGATTTGTAATGCCTTTTCTAAAGAAAGGTCAGATCAGGCTGGCTTCTGAGAGGAAAATAGTAAAGTATTTTTTTTTCTAGATTTCATGTGCCACTGTGTAGTATTTGCAGCAAGAATAATAGGCCTGGGGTGGTTAGGTGGTGCAGTGATTAG
Source organism: Petaurus breviceps papuanus (assembly GCF_028583685.1). Classification (NCBI taxonomy): domain Eukaryota; kingdom Metazoa; phylum Chordata; class Mammalia; order Diprotodontia; family Petauridae; genus Petaurus; species Petaurus breviceps. The sequence continues at coordinate 12,916,499 of NW_027187460.1, read as the reverse complement.
AGCACCGGCCCTGGAGTCAGGAGGACCTGAGTTCAAAATCGGCCCCAGACACTTAACTATCTGTGTGACCTTGGACAAGTCACTTAACCCTAATTGCCCTGCCTTTCCCCCTCCAAAAAAAAAAAAAAGCAAAGAATTACAGGCCTTATCTGATCTTGCCATTTTCTAGTTTTACAGAGAAGCTAGTTTTAGTTACCTCCTTTGACAACTTTCTTCTCTAAAATCAATTATATTGAGTTTATTTTGTTCTTATATTGCCGCAAACTTCCCAGTATCCTTTCTCTTCCTCGGGAGCCATCCTATGTAACAGAATATTTTGAAGAAAGAAAAATTAGTAAACAAATCAATATATTAATATAGTCTGAAAATACATGCAATGATCCACACACATGCACCTTTGCAAAGGAGTGAGATGAGTCTTTTCACATCTATTCTTTGGGGCTGTGCTTGTTCTTTGTTATTTTAAAATATTCACTTGTGATTGTTTTGTCGGTGACCTTTCCATTTACATTATTGTAGTTTTTGTATATTTCTTGTCTCTGCTAATTTCACTCAGCATCACTTCTTGTATATTTCTCTGCATTCATGATATCCTTCTTTTCTTTTAGTACAGTAATATTTCCTTACATTGATGTACCACAACTTTGTAAGCTACTCCACAGTCAATAGATTTTGTTTCCAATTGTTTCTACAAAAAGTTCTGCTATAAATATTTTGGCTTATATGGGGGGTTTCTTACTTTACCTCCTTGGGGTATGTGCCTAATTGTGTATTCTCTAGGTCAAAGAACATAGGTAATTTAATTCTTTTCTTATCTTGTAATAATAGCACCTACCTCTCAGGGTTGTTGTGAGCATCAAATGAGATAATAATTGTAAAGTGTTTAACACAATGACTGGTACATAATAAGCACATAGTTAAGTGTTATCTAAATGCTAGCTATAGAAGACGAATACTATTATTATTATATATAGAAGACTATTTTTATATTGTATCATATAGAATACTATACTATGGAAGATTATCATACTATATTATATATAATACTACACATTAATATAATAAATTATTCTTTAGAATAATGATATAATTATACTATATTATTATTCTATATAGAAGACCATTATTATTTATATTTTTGTTGAAGTACAGATAAAAAGGGTCCTAAAATAACTTGACTTCCTGCTATTATTTTATAGTTAATTTTCTCTGGGATATTGCAACTGGATAAAATAACTTTTCGTAGTTGGAGGTAAAGGAACAAGAGAAGACAACACTCATTTATTAAGCTCCTAGTACATGTCAGGCACTGTGCTAAATACTTTATAAATACTTTTTATTTGATCCTCATAGCCACCCTGTGAGGTAGGTACTATTATTATCATCCCTCTTTTATAACTGAAGAAAATTCCTGGATTATATAATAGCTTTCTGGTTTGTCTCCCTGATTCATCGTTTCCCAGTCCATCCTTCATTCAGCTATCACAGTGACCTTCTTGAAGAATAATTCTGACCATGTCACTCCTTTAATTACTTAAGCCCATTGGCTCCCTATTGCTGGCTTCAGTACCCTCCATAACCTGGTCCCTTCCTACCTTTCTAGTCTTCTTACACTTTACTCTCCATCCAGGTACTCCATGATCCAGATATATAGGCCACATGCCTCGAACATGACATTCCATTTCCTAACTCTTCTTCTTTTTAAGTGACTGTTTCCAGCGTCTTGAATGTTCTGTCTTCTTCTCTCTGGATCCTGGATTCTGTGATGTCCTTTAAGTCTCAGCTAAAGTCCCACCTTCTGCAAGAAACTTTTATCTGTCCACATTAATTCTAGGGCCTTCCCTCTGATGTTACTGTCAAGTCAACATTTCTATATTTTACTTATATATATCTATTTACATATTGTCTATTTTATTAGATTGTGAACTCTTGAGAACAATGACTTCTTTTCTTTTTATGTATAGGATATGGCATAGTACCTAGTACATAGAACATAATTAAGGCTTTACATTAATATAGGCTTTTAGACTACACGTATATAAACTCATTTTCTGTAGATGAGCATCCTTAGTACACTCCCAGTAGTAGACAGGCCAACAGGGATAATACATCTCATTCTGTTTCCATGTAATTTTGACTTCACCGGCCAGGTTTCAGTATCTTGGAAACTTTTGTTTCCATGGAGCTTGGAATTTACAAATATTTTGTATATTGACATTTTGTATACTTAACGTTAAAAATGTTAAGTTTCCATGGATCGATGTTGTATCCAGGGAGTTATGGGCAACAGTCAGGTCTATAATAGCGGTTCAGTTCTGTTATACTTTATTGGTTGGCTTCTCTGTGATATTTTGAGATCTGTATATCTAACACAGAAATTTTATAATGTTTGTTTATAAAAGATAGCAAGTTTCTGATTTGTAATTATTTTTCTTATTGTTATTTTATGTATTATATTGTTATTATTTTCTGTTATTATCTTGATGAACATTTCTTGTGCACTGTGTGATTTTTGGGGGAGAGATGGAGGACATTTTAAGTATTTTATCATGTACCTCTATATTTTACTTTCTGTTGGGCTTCCTATACCCTAAATATGATTGCTTCTTCTCTCTCTCTGTTCCTCCCTCCCTCTCCCTCTCCCTCTCTCTCTCTCTCTCTCTCTCTCTCTGTCTTTCTGTCGGTCTGTTTTTCTATCTCTGTCTCTCTCCCCATTTCTTATTTATGCTCTTTTCTTTCTCCTCTCCTTTTTTATACTTTTGGTTTAGACGTCACATTTGCCAGTCCATTTTACAGTATATAAACCAGTCCAATTCAACTTACATCTTTGAAACGCCAAAGGTCATATGAAAGACTCTTTGAGTATTGGTATGAAAAATGACCTAGTCATTGTCTGAAAGAATCTCATGCTTTGTTGAGTGAAAATGAAATGCCTACAAATAACTACAATGCCAGGTGGAATGTGTTAAGGGTAAAAAGGATAGCTGCTGAAAAAATGCTGCAGGACTACAATGAGAAGATTTTCTGTTAAGGGTCTGTTATGGGAATGAGAGTCTGAAGATCTTCCCTGCCCCTATGCCCTTTGATAGGCTTAGGTGACTCTGAGAACCTTCCCTGATTTGAGAATATGCTCTGCCCCCTAATGGGCTGAATGTGGTCACCTGGAGCCTGTGGTGGGAGGCTTGTTCTTCAGGAACACCCATACCTTGTTACTTTGTGATTGGGCAGTGAGTCACAAGGGTTGTGATGGTCTCTGACCCAGGAAAAGGCTATATATACCCTGATAAGAGGCTTTGCTGTGGGGCTCACTTTGAGAAGAGTTGTGTGATTTGGCCAAATGAGACTCTAGGCATCTGTTGAGCTCCTGGGCTTAGAAAACCTAGATGTTGGTGCTTCCCTCTCTGGTGACTAACTAGGTATGGATGTAATGGTCAGACAGTGGGAAGCCCTGTCTGCTGATCTGTCTCTCTGTCTGCTTGTAACTTCTGGTTGTATTCTCTGATGTTTGATTGATTAAAATAAGATTGTTAACCCATTTTGAGTTGCTTTCCTTTAAAAAAGCAGATCTAAGAACCTATGCTAGCAGCCACCCTGGGTATGCTAGGGTGCTTATTGCTATAGGGCCTTGTCAATGACTTTGTGGAGGATGAAGTTGTCTGTTTTTTTCCTTCTTTCTGTTGGTCTGGAAATTTTATCCAAACCCATTGGTGAGATATAAATAACCTTTATGCTTCAAAGAAATGTTATTCTTTGAGTTGCTATGGCCATTAGTAGGACTCCATTAGCTTTATATATAAGATCTTGAAGGTTTCTAGCTAGAGGATTTTGAGGACTGGGTGGGAATGGGAGATGAAGAAATTTGATTTTAGAATATCATTATCCTGCTTACACAGTTCACGCTGTATTAGAAATGACTACTGAGGATCAAGACAAGTGCATAAATGGAAGAAGAGAGGGCATGACCACGGTGAAGTTATTAGTGGATTTGGAAGACCTGAGAGACCTGGTTTCGAATCATGTCTCCAATATTCCTATCTCCTTTGTCAGGTCTTCTTAAACTTTTTCCACTCCCTTTCTGCATTTTTTGGCAGCAATGGCCTGAGGGCATGCCCAGTACAAAGTGAGCATGCTGTGTGTTCAGAATCTGGGCTGCAGTGAAATAGTTTGATTCAACACGGGCAAGCGTTTCCAGAAACACCTCAGATTCATTACACATTTGATTTTTAATTAATTTTTGGTCATTGAATGTTCAGAAACCTTTTGTCGTTGCCAAATTTTTGGTTGTGACACAGTTTAAGAAGTATTGGCTATGTTACCATAGACAAATCACTTAACCTTTGTAAAGCCATGCATGAGCAGTTTTCCAGAGGACTGCTGCTGTGAACAGCTTTCAAGTTCTGATTACATAGTATAGTGAGCTCTCTATTCAATCACAAATCAAACCAAAACATTCATAGAAAATAAAAATCCAGCATTCACAATATTACAGCTTATCACAGAAAATCAAAATATAACATTCTCCATGTCACATCTCAACAACTTTTCACTAAAATGGCCACATAGTTTTAAACAAAGTACATTCATTTAGTCAATCACAAAATCTTTAATTCAATCACAAAGTACAAAAGTCAAAGTTCTCCACCCCTAGGTCACAGTAAATCATAATCTTCTCAGTCAGTACACAGTATCCAAGTAAAGTCTTCTTTCAGCTTGGCTTGATACTGGCTCTCAGCTTCCATGGTTGCTCTTCTATAGTCTCAGCTCCAACTGTCACCTGGGTTCAAAGGCAGGCAGCTCCCAGTTCCTTGTCCAGTTCTTCATTCAGTTCCTTTTCCATATTGAAGTTCACAATGTCCAGTCCACCTCAAGTTCTTCACAGTTCCTGCTTCTTGGAAGACAAAGCTTGACAGAGTAACAGTAATATTCATGCACATTGCTAGCACTATCATCAATTCACTATCTGCCTGTGAAATCAACTCAGACTCACCAACAAAGTCTGAGAACTCAACACAAATCATCAACATAGAAATCAACACAGACCTACAAACAAGGTCCAAGAGGTCAATACAAATCATTGGTAAAGTCCCAGGACCTCCAAAACCCTCCTCCAGGACTTCTGTGAATATAACAACAAGAAAATCCTCTTTTAGGGCTTCCAGTAAGGTCCAAGGGCTTTTCTACAAAGTATCCCAAACAAACATCAACACAGACAGAGCAGACAGAGTGCCTTGATACCACAAGTTTTCTCTTTCTTGACTCTGCCACCACAAGGGTCCTCTTTTTAGTTCTGCTGTCTCTAGCCTGGAAATTCTCCTTATATGTGGTTATTATCTCCTCCCCTTCCTGTTGCAGGATTTCATGAGTTCTAGAGTTTACAAGTTGTGGGGTTCACATGTTCTGTTTCTTAATAGATTTGATGCAAGGCTCAAAAGAAACTTGAACTGAAACAAGGTGTTAATTCAATAGCTGAAACAAGGTGTGAACTACTTCTGTGCTTGCCATTACAACCTTCTGACCCTCAGTTTTCTCATGTAAAACAGGAATAATCAGTCAATCAAAAACACTTACTAAGTATCTTCTATCTGGGAGGCATTATGCTGAGCTTCAGAAAATGAATAATTACACAGTTTTTGTAAAGATCAAATAAGATATAGCTCTTGATAAAAATTATATTGCTATATATACATATTAGCTATATATACAAGCTACATGTAAGCTCTCTAATGGTCAAACTGCAGCAATTCATTTTAAGATGATGAGTCTAAACAAAGAAGGCAGTAAGGCTATATAGTCACAAGTTGTGGCTACTGGTCAGACCATACAATGAAGTTTTGTGTTAATTCTTGGGAAAATATTTAAGAGATATCTATGGAAAGAATTGTAGTGTTACTCAAAGAAAGGGATCATGGTGATGAGGATAAGAAATTGTGTCTCATACAGATTAGTTGTAAGAACTGAGATATTTATTTGGAGAAGGGAGGATAAGAGGACTGATTTGTCAATTTTCCTCAACCCCTCTACAACCCTCCAATCCCCCTGAAAAAAAAAAAGGATTGTATGCCAGATATTGAGGGATTGCTATCAAAGAATCCCCAACAATGTAAAATCTAAGATTTAACACTGGAGCACTTTCATATAGAGAGCTCTCGCTCAGTATCACTCCCTCACCAGCTCTATGCTTCAAAAGCAGGAGCACAAGCAACCTCACAGGTCTGTGAGGGTCCCAATCCTAGCATGCTCCTGCAGTGACTGCTTGAAAACCATTGCGGCCCCTACCATCCTAGAAAAAGTGATGGATGCTGATTCAACCCAGTCAGGTGAAGGAAAAGAGGAAGGTAAAGGAGGAATTAATGGATTGAGAACTTGTCTTTTGACTAGAGCCCGGCCATAGGGTGAGAAGCTAGGCTGCTATAGTACGACTTCTAGTGCACACCAGATGTATTCCCCCTGCCCTAAAAGAGTCATCAGGCCCTGCATCTGTTCAAGGGTGTGAAGGAGAAGAGGAGAGTGGAGGAAGAATCAGGATGAGTGTTAGCATGGATGCCTGTTCTGGGCATGAAGAGAAGGGGAAAGAATTCAGCCAGAGTCAGTTTTGTCCACCAGGAGTTACTTAAGGAAGGGACCCAGGATGTCAAACCATATAATCTCAAATGCAGGGAGGCTGAGGCAGTCTTGCTGTCTAACCTTAGGGACTGGTTTTCAGAAGCCAGAAAGTGGGTGGTGTAAGATTATTTGTCTGTTGCTGTGTGGTTCATGAGAGAGCATATTCTCCTTACTCTCTTTGGAAAGAGGAAGAATAACTTTCAAACCTCACCTCTTGGGGTGAGATTAGAGGTGGGATTTTATTATCTAGTCCCTTCTGGCTCTTCAGTCCTTTAAAGTAAAAAGGTTTTTAGACTCAAGAGTCCTTACTCCCACACTCAGTGGCACCATGACTCCAACAGGCTTATTGTTCAAGGAGAAATACAAATAAGGCTCAAGTTCAATTTTTAGGGTTCTTGGAGGATTCATAGAATCATTCATAAAAGGAAGCTTAAACTCATTAGATCCCAGGAAGGTTTTTAACTTTCTGATCCAGAAGTTTAAGGTTCCAGTGTACATTATAGGCCATCACACAAAATAAGCCTGAGACCTTAGAACTATCAAAAGAATATACCTCAATAAAAGCCTAAAGGCACACAAGCAGTTAAGGTTGCCGAGAAGATCCTACATCCAGAAAATGGAGTGAATGCAATATCAAAAAAGAATGTATAGCTCTCCTAACTTACAGTATGAAAGAGTATGAACCAATAAAGCCAAATGAAAGCTAGAATTCTGTGAATTTCCCCAAAAGCATGGAACAGAAACAAGAGATGCTAGAATGATTTGAAAGAAAAGCTGTAAATAAGAAATTAAGAATGAATCACAAATTTGGCTCTTTCAATGCAGAATTTAAAAACACAGGCATACATACTTTTACGCAGATGCATACAACCCAATTTACAGATTAGAAAAATTTAAATTCATTTTGGCAAAGAAGAGGGAGATGAACTCTAGTAAAGTATTTGAAAGGCTAACAGATTTGGAACACAAAAATACAAGAGTGGAAAAAGTTTTAGGTGATGAGAAACAAAAGGCAATATTAAAAATTCTATAAAAGTGAAAATAACTACCCTTGGAGACAGAGATATATAAAGGACCCTACATGTCCTGAAGAATGACAAAAGAGAATAATTTTTTTAAAAAAACAACTGTGATAATACCAGAGTATAAGAAAAGATAGCAGAAGACTGGAACTTCTAATGACAGAAAATAAAGCATCGATCAAGAGATTCCACACATCACTTCCCAGAAACCACATTTTGCACACCCCACCACCATTTTTATCATTAAAACTCAAGACAAAAAAAAAGTATTTAATACATTCTACTAGGAAAAAAAAACACAACTCAGTAACAACAAAATAGGAGTGAGCTGAATGTTTGACTTACAAACTCCCCTATGTCAGAAATCAAAGAAATAAAAATAAATATTTATCAAGGAAAGAATAATGAGTAATGAAATAAATTATCTCAAATTTAGAGGTTATTGTTATTACTTTGTCTTTAAAGAGGAATTTACCTAGGAATTAAAGAAAGAACAGAGAGAGCTCATCAATGGACAAAAAAATATAAAACAAAATAAGACAAAGGACAAAAATTTAAGCAGATCTTAAAATAATAAAGAGAACCAAAATTGAAAGAGTTTGAATTAGAACTTCATTCCTGTTATGATCTTTCTGAATACTGACTGTCTTATCCAGTGTATCATTTATGATATTCATGCATCCATCCCTCCCATCTTTGTCCAAATTTTCAAATTTTATAAGTATTTTACCTGTGGTTTCACCTATTAACAAATATAATAAATACAAAGGAGCCAGTCAGAAATCCTTGGATTAATTAATTGGAGACTTGCAAAGATACTTTCTTGGCACTGAACTATTAATAGATTTTAAATCTGATCCCTAATCAAATTCCTAAATCTGCCCAAATTTAGCTTATATTCCTTCATATTTACAAAATAAATATCATGAGCAACTTTGTAAAATACTTCACGAAAATCCTAGTAAACTATGTTCCTGGCCTTCTGTTCTTCTACTTGTCCAATAACCCTGTCAAAAAATTATAAGAAATTAGTCTGGCCTGAAGCTTCTTGATGTTGACTCTACAATCACTATATCCTTTTCTATGTGTTAATCATTACTTTAATAGCATGTTCTAGAATCCCACCCCCCCCAAAATCCTCCAAACCTAAGAATCAAAGTCAATTTCATTGTCATTTTGCTTGCACTTTCCATTCTTTTTCCTTTTTAGAAAATCCAGATCTTTGTCCATTCCCAGTCTTGTGCTGACTCTCCTATTTGCCACAATCAAGTAATCAATAAAAATTATTAAACTCTTACTATGTACCAGATCATCAATGGTAACTCAAAAGTCATGCATGTCTGCTTCTGAACTCTTAATTTATTTTCTATATTGCTCATTTGGCTTTTTCATTCATATAAATACTCCTAACTTCTGGGGAAGGAGAAAAGAGGGTCAACATTTTAAGGGATGCAGATGGTACAATGGACAGAGGACATGGGTTCAAATCCTATCCTTGTTATATCCTGCCTTTGTAGTTTTGAGCCAGTAACTTGACTTTCTTGCCTCTTAGCTTTGTCATGTGTAAAAATGAGAGGATTGGACTAAATGACTTCTGAAGTCATTTCCATCTCTATGAGATGGAGTTTTCCTTTAAAAGATAAGATGCCCCTCTAAATGTTAAAGAATCAAGAATTCACTGTCTAGGTAGGTAGACTTTGGCAGAAGGACTTTAAATATGACTTTGGGAGAAGAGGAAGAATAGCCATTGGGACTGTTGCCTGTTTTGTTTATGAAAGAAGAAGAGGGCCTCAGGAGCAGGAGGCCCTGAGCGCTATTGAATTCAGTCATAAAATGTTAGTGGGCAGTTTATTGCAAAGACTCCCTGTCGCAGTTGGCAGAATGATCCATGAGCCCCCAAACTGAAATAAAAAGGAAGAAGATTGCAGACTGCTTACCTGAAGCTAATGGTGGAACAAGAAAAAGGGAGCAGGAAAGGGAGGCAAAATGGGGGAGGGGGCAGATAATAACTCACATTTATCTAGAGCTTTAAGGTTTACAAAAAAGCACTTTATAAAGCTTAGAGCACTAGATAAATGTGAGCCTTTATTGTCATGGGACACTTTTCTCAAAAATCCCATGAAGCTGGTTAGTGTAAGTATTATTATCTACATTTCACAGATGAGGAAACTAAGGCCCCCAAAGGTGAAGTGATTTTCCAGTATTCATAAAGAGATAGGTGCTAGATTTCAGTCTAAGTCTTCAGATTCGAAGTCTAAGACTTCCTCCCTTCCTCTCTCCTTTCCTTTCCCTTCCTTCCTTCCCCTTTCCCTCTCTATTTCCCTCCCTCCCTTTCTCCTTTCCTTTTCCTTCCTTCCTTCCTTCCTTCCTTCCTTCCTTCCTTCCTTCCTTCCTTCCTTCCTTCCTTCCTTCCTTCCTTCCTTCCTTCCTTCCTTCCTTCCTTTTCTTTCTACCAAACAAATAAATGAAAAAGCATTTATTAAGCACTTACTATATGCCAGGTACTAGACACAAGACAAACACAAAGAAACAAAACAATTCCTGCCTTGAAGTCTGAGTATTTTATATACTAATGGGGAAAGCCCTTACATAATGTAAAGGTAGATATAGGGCAGGTGCAGTATATACAACATTATGATTTAGAAATGGGAAATATGGGGTCTGGTTCCCAGCTAGATAAAGAGAAAACTCACCCATCAGAGCCCAGGTTCCCAGGGGCAGGGTCTGGGTTCTGGTGGGAGGATCATTAAGATGATGTACAGAGTGTATATCTCATAGTTTAGAAATGACCAGGAAATTGAAGCAGAAAGTTTATAAGTTTATGAAGTTAGTTAATAAGAGTCTATGAATTAATAAATCACAATGAATGATTTCAGTGTGCTTTCCTTTGCCCCAGAGTGGGTTTACATGATGACTCTAGGACAGTACTTAAACAAGCAAAGCCTAGCTCTCTGTTTAGAGGAAATCCTCTCCTTCTTACTCAAGAATCACAGCTCACATTTGTCCAACACCTTAAGGTCCAGAAAGGTCTCTCTTCACAATGACCCTGGGACACAGGTAGTAGAGGTATTATCATCTTCATCCACAAAATCACAGATTAGCCAAAGTGAAAGGAGTGTCAGAGGATATCTGATCGTAACTATACCCAAAAGGAATCCTCACTATAACAGACTTTACAAATTTCTCCTCACATTTAATATAAATATTCCTCTTTGCAAACAGTATTGTTGTTCATCCTTCATTGTGGACGAGGACCAATGACATCACAACATGGGTGAGGTCTTGACTCGAGATTGAATTCACAAGCTGCTTGCCGCAGCTTCTTTGTGCCACAGGTGAAGGAAGACACCCAAAGTGGATGAGCAGCCTCCAAAAGAGCTCAGCAAGCACTCACATCAGAGGTGCTGGTCCTCCTTGAACAATGTGTTCCTGGCTTGGCCCTCTGGACCCAAACAGAAAAGGGCTGATCTTTCCTCCACGTGACACACTTGAAGATGCCTCATATTCCCCCTCAATCTTCTCTTCTCCAGACTAGACATCTGCAGTTCTTCCAGCTGACCTTCTGTAACATGAATTCAAAGCTCTTCACCGTTCTGGTTGTCCTCCTCCTGTTTTCCCCAGTTTATCACTGTCCCTTTTCAACTATAGCGCCTGAAACCGAACAACATACTTCAGATGAAGTCTGCCAAAGGCAGAGTATAGTGGGACCATCACCATTTTATTCCTGGAAGTGATGCTTTTTCTTCCGAGATAAATTTTTTTTTTCTTTCTAGCACATCATACTGCTGACCCATATTGGACTCGGAGTTCATTAAACCCCCCAGGTTATTTTCAGAACAACTGCTATCTAACCATGCCTGATTGTTTTTATCCTTCAAAGTCTAAGACTTTACATTTATTGCTGTTGAATGTCGTTTGTTAGATTTGGTCCAGTATTCTAGGATTTAGATCCTGGCTTTATCATCCAGAGAGTAAGTAAGTAGTCCTTCCCAGATTTGAGTCATCTGCAAATGAGATGAACACATACACCCAGGGGCTTTATGGAACCAGTTTACACCAGCTTGGGAAAGCTGCTTACACTTTTAGCATAATTAAGAATCAGACATGGGCTAAGATTCCTTGATGTTAATAATGTAGATTAAAATTACAAGTGCCTGGCATACATTTTATCTTCTGGAGAGTTTACTGTTAAATAATTTATTATCACACACCTCACTATTAAATCCAACTCTGGAATAACATGATTGTGAATAGACCATTCTGGCTCAGGCAGAAAGATCTGAATCTTTTATTTCTTCGCCATCTCTCTCTCTCTCTCTCTCTCTCTCTCTCTCTCTCTCTCTCTCTCTCTCTCTCTCTCTCTCATTCTCTCTCATACACACACACACACACACACACACACACACACTGACACACTTCTTCTAAGCTTTCTACTCTGAGAAATGACACAGAAGGTAGTAGAATGACTTGCCTGCTGCCCAGTTTTGTTGGTTTAGAAGGTTTGAAAGGTTTGGAAGGATATTGATGGTGACAAATAGACATTTAAAAAATGTCAAGTCACCGAGAAGTGGACACTCCTTCCTTAATAGACTTAGCGGGGATCTCTTAAATGTTACCAGGCCTCCCCCAGATAAGACTCTAAACTTCCCCCTTCCGACATTTCAAAAATTGAAACATTTCAACATCTCCCACAAATATAATGTTCCAGCCGGTGTGTGAATGATATAGAATGGAAAAATGGGCAAGGAAAGAGCATGAATTATTTGTAACTAAAACAATCTACCAAGTTGATAATTCTTGATTTGTTTTTAAAGAAAGGAAGCAAATCAGCAAACAAACAAACAAAAAAAAACTCAGAAAAAATACAGAATAAATGAAATTGAAGTGCATAACTTTGGTTGATAGAAAAAGAAAAAAAAATCATTGTTATTATCTCATTTGGTCCCTATAACTGGCCTGTGAAGTAGTTAGAGGCAGGCATTATTACACACATTTTACAGAAGAAGAAATTGAATCCCAGAGGAATGATGTTGTTTATGCAAGGTATTAACTAATGGAAATGGGACTAGAACACAGGTTTTCTGTGTCTCAAACTAGTGTTTTTTCCTCTTTGTCACAAGCACCCAAATTTACCACAAGATGGAATATATGATTAACTGCCTATGACTTTAGGGGTGCTATAAAGGACCAATCCAGTCCTAGAGGTGTTCATTTGTTGTTATTGAGTCATTTTCAGTTGTGTCCAACTCTTCTTGACCCCCCTTTGGGGTCTTTGTGGCAAAGATAATGGAGGGGGTTGCTGTTTTCTTTTCCAGCTCATTTTACAGATGAGGAAACTGAGGCAAACAGGGTTAAGTGACTTGCCCAGGGTCACACAGATAGTAAGTATCTGAGACCAGATTTGAACTCAGGAAAATGAGTCTTCTTGACTCCAGGCCTGGCACTCTATCCTCTGTGACACTTTGCTTCCCTGAGGCGGTCTTCAACCAGAGGCTAAATCACTGCTTACTGGGAATATTGTAGAGGGAATTCCTGTTTCAAGCAGGGGTTAGTCCACCAATGCCTACAGAAGTCACTGGAAAGTCAGATCATTTCAACCCTGTTTCTGATGTACAGAGTGATAAAATTATTTACATTATGACTCACAGATAGTTGCAGAATTGAAAAAGAAGCATGTTCTATTGACTCTCAAGTCAATTCTCAAGTTACAGCTCTAGTTGAGGCATTGGTCCAGTGGAAAGATGTTTAAAGGATGGGGAGAGTAGATTTGGGTAGCAAAACCTGGGCAGCCAGGTGATATCCCATGAGTGTGTCAGGCCCTCGGGGTGACAAGCTGAAAGAAAGGCTGTTAAAGAACAAATGAAAAAAACAAAAAAATAAAAAAAACTTTAACTTTGTTGACTTCATAATTTTCCTGATAAGAGAGTGGGCCTAGTTGTGCTGCCCAAACCCAGCAAGTTCTAAAACATTAAACAAAGGAGCCTATATTCCTTCATAGCAAGGCAAAATTGCTTTTGTTTTCATAAATCCTTGTGACAAGGTGGCGAATCCTAAACGAGACCCCATGGGACAAATAAAGCAGCTTCTCTTTCAAGCAGTCATCAAAGGGACACAGCCAATCCATTTCTGTGGTTGATAACCTTTGGCTTCAGCCATCCTCAAGGCTCTCTACTCAATATTAACTCATTAATCACTGTAACCTGCTGTGCCACAGCAGAGTCAAGGGGGAGTGGTAGCCGGTTTGTCTGTGTTGGGGGCTTAATTGGTCAATACCTTAGGGGCATTTGGCTCACAAACAATCTTTATACTAGCAACATGGACTTATTTGTAGAATGGGAGGCAAAATAGTTGTGGGAAGAGTATCCAATTTAGGATTTAGGAGAGGAGGATTCTCATGCCAGTTACACCATTATCTCACTGTGAGACTAGACAAGTCATATCAACTCTTTGGAGGTGTTCTATTCAAATACTCCTCTATAAGATGAGGGGAGAGGTAAAATGATTGGCATTCTAGATAGAATGTTAAACTTGGTGTTGAGAATCCTTGATTTCAGTTCCTGCCATCAAAGTTTACTGGTTGTGTGACCACAGGTGAGTAACTTAACCTCTGAGCTTTTAGTTGCACCATTTATAAAGTAGCAAAAATAATAGTTGTACTTGCTTCACAGGGTTGTTTTGAGGCTCAAATGAAATGTATAAAACAGAATTAGGATTAAAATTCTCTATTATTAGCTTAGATTATCTAGATTTTGGAGCCAGAAGGAACCTTAGAGATCATCATTTTCAACACCTTGTTTGGATAAATGAGGAAAACTGAGAAAGAAAGGAAGAGACATGACTTTACTGTGGTCACTAAGGTACAAAGTAGCACAAATGGCTTTCAAACCCATGTCCTCTAATGTAGGTCTGGCCCTTGTTGGCATACCATGGTTGCTGCTAAGGTTTCCCTTTAAGTTCAAACATTTCATAGCTCTGGGTATTTTCTAAGGGACCCACTTTTACATTGACTTACTGCTACTTATATTTATCCTATTTTCTCTCTGACAGAATGTAAACCCCTTGAGGGCAGGAACTGTTTCAATTTTATATTTCTCCAGCAAATACTTGTTGATTGACCAGTTGGCAGTTGATGAGATTTTCCACAGAACAATGAATAGCTATTGTCATTTTTGGTTTTGTTTTTGGTAAAACACCTTTTGCCTGCAATGATTCTATGGGCTTGTCCCTGAAAGCAGAGCTTCAAGGAAGTGGATGTAAAACTACAGATTTCTTAAAGATTTCAAAGTGGGAAATAGCATGTATGGGATTTGTTTTACAAGGTTATTCATATTTGTTACAAGAGTTTTGAATCCACACCTCCAGTCCTCCCCCACCAAGGGTCAGGAAAAATGAATGCTAATTTGAAGCAAACAAAACAAAACAGCAGACTGAGATTCAGGACACCTGTGTTTTTGTGTGGGTGCTGACATTAGGGTAAGTAAGTGGTTTAGACTTGGAAAGTGTAGCCTTGGCCCTCAAGTTAAATTCCTTCATTTTACAGAGAAGGAAATTGAGGCCACACAAGTACTAAATGGTAGACCTGGATAATTCATATAGGGATAAAGGCAGAGCTTATTCTGGGACCATTCTGCCATAAAGGGACTGAGGTGCATGTGCTCCACGAATCATCTATGAGAAGGCATTATAAAAGGTCAATGACTATATTTATTCTCCATGTTTGATTCTATCTCTCAATCTCTCTCTCTCTCTCTCTCTCAATCTCAATCTCTCTCTCTCTCTCTCTGTCTCTCTCTCTCTCTCTCTCTCTCTCTCTCTGTCTCTCTGTCTCTCCATCTCTTTCTTTCTGTCTCTCTGTCTTCTCTGTTTCTGTCTCTGTGTGTCTATCTCTTTCTGTATCTCTGTCTCTCTTTCTTTCTCTGTCTCTCTCCCTCTCTTCTTTTGGACCTAGGGGAGGAGTTGAGATACTACTAACACAACAGGAGAACCAACTTAATCGGACCACATGACTTCCTTTTAAACTGTAGATCCTATAAGAATTCTTAATTGATTTGTTTATTTATTTAAAAAATAAGCATAAGCACTTTTAAAAAAGAGAAAATATGAAAATGCCAGCTTAATATACCTTTAACAAAGTAGTTATTTTCTTTCTACTCTTCTCTCATGTTGAATTTTATGATGAAGACCTCCAAATGTAGTCCTGAGAAATATGAGTTAGACACTTTAAGATGAACTCCTGAAGGGCTGAGGATGAAACAGTGGAAGTCGAGGTCACTGGCAGGAACCATAGGAGTCATTGAGCCTAACCCCCTTAATTTACACGTCACAAAATCTTAGAATTTTGGAGTTGAAAGGGACCTCTACTCTGACCTACACCCAAAAGGAATTCCATATTATATTTCACTTGAGAAGGAGTCACCTAACCTGTTTGAAGACTCCCAGTGAAGGGAGCTGTGACAGCAAGCACCCTACCATACCCAGGGTGGCTGCTAACACAGGTTCTTAGATCTGCTTTTCTAAAGGAAAGCAACTCAAAATGGGTTAACAATCTTGCTTTAGTCAATCAAACATACCATTTACCTAATTCAGGGGGAAAAGGTCAGCACCCTGAACTTCAGAGAATACAGAGGTCACAAGCAGAAGTTACAAGAAGACAGAGAAACTTTTCAAGCAGACAGGTCTCCAATTGTCCAACCATTACATCCATACCTAGTCAGTTACTAGAGAGGGAAGCACCAACATCTGAGTTTTCAAAGCCGGGGGGCTCAATGGCCCACAGTCTCGTCTGGTCAAATCACACAACACTTCTCACAGTGAGACCCAAAACAAAACTTCACATCAGAGTTTATATAGCCTTCTCCTGGCCCAGAGAATGTAGCAACCCTCTTAACCCACTGCCCAATCACAAAGTATCTCCTGAAAACCAAGCCTCCAGCCACAGGCTCCAGGTGCACTTAAGCCTATCAAAGGGCCTAGGGGGAGGGAAGATCTTAAATTCCCACTCCCATAACAGGAGAACATCACTTCCTGAGGTAGCCCACTGCAGTTTCAGATAGGTCTAATTGTTAGGAAATTTTCTTGATGTCAGGTCTAAATTTGCTTTTTTTTTTTCTATTTTTGCCAATTTCTCCTGGTTTTGTCCTCTGTGACCAATCAGAAGTAGTCTGAACCCTCTTCAAATACTTGAAGACCTATAGTGTAGCACCCCACCCCCACCCTGAGAATCTTCTCCAGAATGAATACTGTATGTTCCCTCTGCTGGTTCTCATGTGATATGGCCTCAAGCTCCTTCACCATCCTCCTTGCCCTTCTTTATGAATATCCTTCTTTAACCATGTGCACAGATCATCTGAGTTCTCAGAGAGGTCAGATTACTTGCCCAAGGTCACAAAAGAAATAAGCTTCAGAGCTGTGATCTGACCATAGACTCTGTGACTTCTTTCCTCTACCTTGTTGCAGGTTAGAAAACCAAGGGTTAAACCCCAGCTCTGGCATTTGTTTGTTTTTGTAACCTTAGGGATGTTATTTTACCCTTCTCTAAGTCTTGTTATTTTTAATCTGCAAGGTGGTGATAAACTTGATAAGGTGATGTTACCTTTCAGAACTGTTGTTTTTTTTTTTTCTGTTTTTTGTTTTTGTTTTTTTTGGAGGGGGAGTGCTGAATTTGGACCTGGGATTTTATTAGGGTAGGAAACTTTCGGTAAAAAGTTCCCTCCTCTAATGCAATTTGATACCAGCTACTGTATAATATTTTAAATTTTCTACCTGACTCAAGTATTTAGCATGATCCCTGGCACTCACATACCAGGAACATTATGAATGTTTTTTGAATTGAATTGAAAATTAATTAGAGTCATAAGACATGTAGATGGCTCCCAGATCATGTAAGCAACAAGATAGCAGACTAGACATTTTCCCCAATCCTCATGACCTTTCATACTTTCCCAAACCAGAAATTATGCAGCAAAGATAAAGCAACTTCTATTGTCTCCAAAGTCTAGGATGCCCAGAATCTAAAAGACAGTTAAAAAAAGATAATCCAGAACCCATGTACTGATACTCACTGACCTGGAGCTCACTCTATAACTCCCATGCTACCAGAAGTGAGGTTGCCCTTGCAAACCCAAGGACATGTCAAAGGCTTATTTCAAAAGCCACCTTTCATCCCTCCTCATTCTTTCCAGTCCCACAGATACCAGATACCATGGTTCCATGCTGTGGAAGTTTGCTTGGAGCTTAACAGTCATCTTGGCCACAGTGCTTCAGAAACAAAAGCTTGCTAGGGGCTACAACACAGAAACACCAATTCTCCAAAGCTCCACACTGGCAGTGCCAGGGGAAAGCATGCTCTGAACTGTTGGCATGCAGCAAGAGAACTGAGGAGCAGAGGGAGGGGGGCAGGCCACCAGGACAAGACACTGTGATGTGAAGGTCTGTGTAGCACTCCACCAAACCTGAGTGAAGGAGCACAACACCCAGCTGAACCAGTTCTAATCACCCAGAAGTCAGATGGGGCAGCCTAATCTGATGAACTGCCAATTTCCCAGTGTGGAAGAAGACACTGAGACACTTTGAGACCATCCCCTAAGATAACCACGGTCAGATGGGAGGGAGTCAGGGAGAGAGTGATAAGGAACATAAGAGGGCAGGGAGAGACTGAAATAAAGATTTCAGGAGGAAGAAAATTTCTTTAGAAATATACACAAGGAGAAAGGGTTGTGAAGGTAGAAATCTGGTAGAGGTCACAGGAGCATTGTGGACAGAACTAGGGTACTCCCTGACTATAGGTTAATGCTTCTTTTGTGGGATTGCATTACAGCATGCAAGGGGACTTGAAAGGAGGGAAGGAGAAGGATAGAAAAGCATGAGTTATGCACCTGGGTCAAATCAATGACTAATAATTCAGGGGAAGGTGACTTCTGTGGTCTCATAAATTGAAGATCACAGAGGAGAGTGGGTGAAAATAGAAGGAATGATTGAAAGTGTGGAGAAAGGAGACCTTATTTTGGAGGTGGTAGGAAGTTCCACTGATGAATGTTCCTGTTTGTGAAGAGAGATAAGGCCTGGTATAGTGGGTACTTAAAAAATCCCTCCCAGGGGAGAGGAGTTTGAATCCCTGGGGGTAGTTGGCATCTGAAGGAGTGGGAAAGCATGAACAGAAGGAGATTTCCAGGAAAATGTAGGGGGAAAAGATAAATAAGAGAAAACTTAGATTTGTGGTAGTAGAGGGCCTCTTCTATGAGTCAGTGTCCTCTCTGACACCTGATATAATTGGCATTGTTCTGAGAGTGAGGCACAATGGAAAAGGGGGATTTATGGGGTGAGCTCAATATGGCAGTGGCAGAAAGCACCTAGAAGGGAGGGCTTAGAATGGATACCTTAGCTTTGAAGCTTTGATTGTATAGAGAATACAGAGAAAAGAGAGAGACCAGATGATTTATAGGGGTCATGAATCAGAGAATGAGGACCTAGAGAAACCAAAAAGAGAAAACAGATAATGAAAATAGTGAGAGGAATCCTGTTTGGAAAGAGGCTCACGAAAATTTAAAAACCAACGAACAGGACCAGCTAAAGGGAAGGAGAGAAAGGAGAATCTGCTTGACTAAAAGGGGGAAGAAAAGAGGGAAAAGAAATATAACCCTATATTTATGGGGGAAGAGGGGAAAGTATAATAATTTGAAAAAAAATTTGGAGACAGATGGGAGGAAAATATAAGCCTAACTCTTATGTCTTTAAATGTGAATGAGTTAAACAATCCAATAAAATGAAAAAGAGTGACAGAGTAGATAAGAAAACAAAATCCCACAACCTATTGCTTAAATAAAACATATTAAAAAAATAAAGGTATACACAAAATAGAACTGAAGGGATGGAAAATTTAATGCGTGTCAAGTGAATCCGAAAAAGCAGGAATTGTCATCATGCTATTACACAAAGTAAAAATGAACATTCAAAATAATAAAAGGGGATAAATAAGAAAACTATAATATGCTAAAAGGAACCATTGACCACAAACCAGCAATAAGCTTATATGCTCCAAATGTCTTAGTAGCCAAATTCATAAAGGAAACATGAGCTTCAAGAAAACAGACAGTAATAGTGACTGGAGACTTCAACATTCATTCCTCTTCAGTTTTGGATAAGTTGAATATAAAGAAAAACAAAAGGGAAAAGATAGAAGTAAGCAAATTCTGGAGAAATGAGTTAAAAGATTTATGGCACCTTCTAAATGAGAGAGAAAAAAATATATGCATATTTCTCAACACCATATGGAACTTTATAAAAACTGACCATATACTAGGTTGCAGTGATATTGTAAACACATGTAAATAAAGGAAGAAACAGTCAATACATCCTTTACAGACCACAGTGCAATAAGAATAGAAATGTGTTCAGGGATTACAAATAAAAGCTACAAACCCAAAGAGAGGTTTAACAATGAAATCTTAAGGGCGGCTAGGTGGCTCAGTGAATAGAGCACCAGTCCTGGAGTCAGGAGGACCTGAGTTCAAATTTGACCTCAGACATTTAACACAAAAACACTAGCCTTGTGACCTTGGGCTTAACCCCAATTTCCCTCCAAAAAGCAAAAACAAAAACAATGAAATCTTAAATAATGAATAGGTCAAAGAAAAAATAATAGACAGAATTAATAACTGTGTAAAATAAAATGATAGTGATGAAACACTAAAATTTCTGGGATGCAGCTGAAGTAGTCCTCAAGGACAAAATTATGTACTCACAATCATATATCAACAAAATAGAAAAAAAGTTAAATGAAACGAATATGCATTTAAAACAGAAAAAAAATAAACAAGCACAAAAGAAAAGATATGGAGATTTATAGAGAAAATAGAAAAATTGAAAAAATACATAAAAATTATATATAAAACTAAAAGCTGTTTCTTTGAAAAAACTAATTGATAAATCCTTAGGTAATCTTAATTGAAGGAAGGGAGAAGGAAAGCAAATGAATAAAATAGCAAATGAGCCAGATGAAACCAGAAGAAATAAAAAGAATAATAGAAGTATATTATGCACAGTTGTATGCTAATACAGAAGAAATAGAAAAATACCTTCAAATATAAAGTACTCAAACTATCAGAAGATCAGATAGAGATCTTAAATAAATAATCTTAGAAAAGGAAATAGATCTAGCTGGAAAAGATCTACCAAAGGGGGGCAGGTTTTGATGGATTCATTGTTGCTTTTGTTGAGTTGTTTTATTCATGCCCTGCTCTCCAGGACCTCATTTTGGGGTTTTCTTGGTAAAGTTATAGAGTGGTTTGTCATTTCCTTCTCTAGTGGCATTTTACAGATGAGGAGCAAATAAGATTGGTGACTTGCCAGGGTTGCAAAGCTAGTGAATATCTGAGTTCACATTTGAACTCAGGTCCTCCTGACTTCAAGGCTGGTGTTCTATACACTCTGCCACCTAATTGCCCCTGATGGATTTGTAGAAGAATTCTATTATATTTTTAAGGAATAGTTAGTACCTATACTTCGTAAATATTCTCAAAAATTGGGAAAGATAAGGCATATAGATGTGGCTATTAAGTGTACACTCATTTGATCTGGGATTAATTGCATCACAGAGGCTTAATTCTACTCCCCTGAGTCAGGTATGAGCCCTCCATCTACCTGGTCTTTTGAGTTGTTGCCTTAAAAACTCCATGGTCTGAATCTCTTCCATGAGAATGAATTTCTAAAAAGCATTTATTAAGTACTTACAATGTGTCAGGCATTATGTTAAGCACTGAGATTAAGGAGAAACGAAAACAGCCTCTGATTTCAAAGAACTCACACACTCACAAGATCTTGCCTCGATGTATTGGAAACTTGTCCAACAAATTATTACTTTTTTATTAAAAAAGTAAAAATTGTTGCACAATACAAGGTTATTTTTCCCACAGAGATATGTTCTTATGATCTTGCATTGTTCTTGTTCGGGAGTAGGAGAATAGCTGGGACAGGTTCCTTTTAGTCCAGGATTAATTTTAAAGAAAGCAATGGAGTAGAGAATCTGAATGTGGCCCTAGATGCATGAGCAAAGATGAACATGAACCGGAGGTCATTTTTTAATCTGTAGCCTCTGACAATCTGTCAGAACCAGAATATAGATCCCTTGCACTGTCTGCAGATTCACTCAGACCAGAAGGACTGATAAGGAACAAGGGCTTTTCCTTGAGTCAGTGCCCAGGACTATATGTCAGGTTCGGGCAAATAGATAACACCCTTAGGAACACAGGAAGATACAGACTGACCAATAGATACTTTAGGGACAGGGAGGGCTTCTTGGTCAGCCTGGTCTAGCATGAGTTCAGTTAAAATGATTATTTCAGAGTCACTGCCCTTAACTTTCTTATCTAGCCAGAGGAAGGGGTATCTCTGCTGGTCTTTATAAGCACACTCTCCTGGAGCAGAGCATTTCCAGAAGAGGGATTCAAGTGGTAGGGGATACAGCTGTGACCTGGGGGCTATTTGCTTATAAACTCCATACCTGTCTTTGTGCTATGTGGAGCTCTGAGTGGCCTGAAGACAGTTTGTATGACTTGGAAGATTTAAGGCCACAGAACACTCATGTTTGTTATCAATATTGAACAAATCCTGGGATTGTGAGACAGGATACCTTAGATCTGTTGCTAACTCTTTGTGTGCCCTTGAGCAAATCACTTCTTCCTTTCTTTAAGTCTCAGATTTTTCATATTCAAAATGCAAGGGGTGGCCTAGATGACCCTGAAGTTTTCTTCCAACTTTAAGCTATGGTTAGGTGCTGTAGTGGGTAGAACACTAAACTTGGATTCAAAAAGATTTGAGTTAAAATCCAGCCTCAGACATTTCCTGATTGAGTCATGTAACCTCAGTTTCCTCATCTGCAAAATGGGAGTGATAATAGGATCTACCTTTCAGAGTTACTATGAAGATAAAATGAGATAATATTTGTAAATCACTTTGCCTGCTTTAAAGCCCTATATAAATGTTAGTTTCTATTATTTGCAGCCTACAACCTATGCATCTAGTGTATCAGTGATTAAAATGCTTAATACCTTGTTTTATACCAGACGCTAAGAATAACTCCTGGGGGGGGGGGGGGCGGGCGGCTACGTGGCACAGTGAATAGAGCACCAGCCCTGGAGTCATGAGGACCTGGGTTCAGATTCCAGCCTCAGACTTAACACAAAAAATAACCATGTGACCTTGGACAAGTCACTTAACCCCAATTTCCCTCCCCCAAAAAGCAAAAAGTAATAATAATAATAACTCCTGGGGTTTGAGACAGACTCAGATGAAATAAAGGGTGTAGAATGCAAGTACAATGACTTTTTTTACTTGTAGAGCAGAAGGCTTTCTTTAGTTCTTGCCTCTTGAGAGAACTGATAAACCATTAGCCTGGTTATTAATGCAAGATTCTTGAATGGACTTGTCTTTATGTCCCTAACACCTCAGACTGCACAAAATAAAACCAAGGGGATGGAACAAATTAATGTATGTCAAGTGAATCCAAAAAAGCAGAAGCTGTCATCATGCTATTACACAAAGTAAAAACAAACATTCAAAATAATAAAAGGGCATAAACAAGAAAACTGTAATATGCTAAAAGGAACCGTAGGCAATAAACCAGTAATAAACTTATATGCTCCAAATCCCTTAGTATCCAAATTCATAAAGGAAACGTGAGCGTCAAGAAAACAGAGACAGTAACAGTGACTGGAGACATCAATATTCCTCTTCAGTTTGGATAAATTGAATACAAAGATAAACAAATTTTGAAAAATCCCATTTGTGATTTCATTAACAAAGGGAGTTCCCAGTGAGACAACTTCCTCCCTCAGCATATATATTGCTGTTTAGAGGGGAGAAGGCAGGGCAGTTGGGTTTAAGTGACTTGTCCAAGCTCGTATGTCTAGTAAGTGTTAAATGTCTGAGGCTGGATTTGAACTCAGTTCCTCCTGACTCCGGGGCTGATGCTCCACTCACTGCACTGCATAGCTGCCCCTAGAATTTGTATTCTTTTTTTGTTTTTGGAGGAGCAATTGGGGTTAAGTGACTTGCCCAAGGTCACACAGCTAATTTTTTTGTGTTAAGTGTCTGAGGTCGGATTTGAACTCACATCCTCCTGACTCCAGAGCTGGTGCTCTATTCACTGCGCCACCTAGCCGCCCCTAGAATTTATATTCTTAAAGAGTTGTCTGGGGGCACTGAGAGATTGTGACTTGTACAGGGTCACATATCCCATATGAATAGAAGCAGAACATGACTTCAGGTGTTCTTGAGTTTGAGATTGGGTCCCCATTTCCTCGCAGCTTCTGAGTCTCTGAGGGTTTTCACAGTAGCTGGGAAAAGCAGTTCAGACAGGAACAGGTGAAATGGAGAGTGAGTAATTAGTCACCATTACCAGTGAAGAAGGGTAATGTTTAGCTGGGACATTTAAAGGAGGGGAAATGAATGTTGCCAAGATATAATTAGATTGACTCCAAAGCTGCTTCCTTTGGACCTATTCATCTATCTGATGGTAAATGAGGATCCGAGACTGTCTCAGTCTCCAGGAGTAGAAAAGGTACATTCTGTGTATTTCCCTAGTGGGCTGATTTGTGACAACGCAGACTTGGGGAGCATATGATTTCAGTATGAGACTCTCTGATCTGGACATCTTACATATTGTGGCTCTGCTTTTCTTGTGGTAGGAAATTGGTATTATCTATTGGTAAGGACAAGACTATTCAGATAAAGACTAGGCTCTATTTCTGATGTCTCATCCTAAAGTGGAAATTCTTAATCTTGTGTGTGTGTGTGTGTGTGTGTGTGTGATGGACCCCAATGACAGCCTGATGTATGCCCCTTTTCAGAATAATATTTCAAAGGAATAAAATGAAGTACCAAGGATTACAAAGAAAACCAATTATTATTTAAATGTGTATCAGTTTTTTTTTAAGTTCATGTATCTCTGTTTAATGACCTTTGTTCTTTTAAAGTCATGTTTAAGAACTCTAGATAAGTAACAGTGGACCCATTGTCTAAGCAGCCATATACATGCTAGAAAATCACAACTTTACTTTAACGCATATATGTACAAATGGGGTTTTAGTGTTGCATATTGAAAAGAAATTCTTCATGCAAAAGAATTTCGTAGCACCATAGGATACGGAACTGGGAGGGACTTCAGAATTCATCTTATCTAATCTTCTCATTTTCAAGTGGGGAAGTAGGACCAGACAGGCCAAGGAATTTTCCCCCAATTAAGAAACAGTTGAACTACAAAACCCAGATCCCAGAATCTAAACAATCGTATCCTTTATGCCACAAATAATTCAGTAGAAGAGCACATGTGCTTTGAGCCAAAATTTTACCAAACCAATTAAATCCCTATTAGTGTGCACATGTGTGTGTGTGTGTGTGTGTGTGTGTGTGTGTGTAAAATATACACCCTAGCTTTTAAGGAAAATATTGTATTGTGTTATTTATCATAAAATTTAAGGGTCTGAGCATTCTGGAAACCCGTTTAGAACTATGTCTTAAAAGTAACTAAAATTGTATATGCCCTTTGACTCAGCAATAATAGTCTTAGGTTTATACCTCGAAGAGATCAAAGAAACAGGAAAAAGACTATATATCCAAAAAAAAAATTTTTAGAAGATCTTTCTTATAATAATAAAAAACAAGAAATGAAGGATTCCCCATCAATTGGGTAACAGTTAAAAAAATTCAAGTATATAAATACAACGAAATACTACTGTGACATAAGAAATAATGAAATTAATGGTTTCAGTGAAACCTAAAAAACTTGTATGAATTGATACTGAGTAAAGTGAGCAGAACAAGAAGAATAATTTATACAACAATACCACAAAAACAACTTTGAAAGGCTTAAGAACTTTAATCTAGATAAAGAACCATAATGACTCCACAGTCCATAGAAGAAGGATAATACCCACCTCCTTTCAGAGAGAGGATGGATTAAAGTTGCAGGATGAGGCATATTTTTTTTGGATATGGCCATTGTGGGAATTTATTTTTCCATATTATATTAGAAGTAAACATGTGAGGTAGGATCTGAATTTATGGCTTTAAACTCTAGAGCTGGGACTCTTTCTACTATACCCTGCCTCCTCCTCAAATATCTATTAATTTTATTATCCTGTTTTTCAGAACACACATGCCACATGAAACAAGGGACATGTAAATGTGGGATGGAATTGATTAAGCATATTCATTCCAAGGGTTTTATTTGGGTGGGGGAGGGAACGGGAACAGGGAAGAAAAATAGATTTTTGTTAAAAAATAAAATAATCAACAGATTTAGGGCTAGTAGGGAATATAAGTCATCTGGGCCAATCTCGTTGTTTTAGAGAGGGGAAGATTGAGGCCTAGGGAGTTTAAATGACTTGCCTGGTAATAATTACCTAGGTAATAAGAAAAGATAATTTGACATGAATTAATGTTCTAAGTTTTCTAAAGGACTTCCCTTATACGGGAAAACTCTGAGATTAGAGGACCTGGATGCAAATTCTGCCTCTAATACTCCCTTGTATATTACTTTACCTTCCCAGGACTGTGTTCTTTATTTGTAAAATGAAAGATTGAACTAAATTGTCTTTGAGATACTTTGCAGCTCTAGAGCTGTGGTCCTGAGTATCATGGTATATACTTAGGATAATGGTGGGAAAAATATTATCAATAATGACAATAATCTGCAGTTCTGTAAATAAGGAAACAAACCCAGAATCCTTCCATGTGTTGCCCAAAATAATATAACTGGTTGGTGCCAATCCAGGGCCCGGAACCAGGTCCTCTTACTTTATATCCACTGTGCCATAGAACTCCTATGATTTCATTGACTAAAATGTACTGCAGACAATTCCAAAGATTTCCAAGTTTTATAAGACTAGTTTTGTCAGAATATTTGGGGATCAGTGTAATTTCCAATTCTAATAGAGAACAAAAGCCTCTGGGCAGGGCAGCAGCTGTCTCATTAACAATGCAACATTTCAGCTCAGCTCTGTTAATGGCTGGAAATAGCTATCCATAGTTAAGGATGAAAGTTCTGGGAACTGTGATTGTAGAGTCCTGAGATCCATAGGCATAAAGGAAATGCATGTGGTTTTTGAAATAGGTATAGAATAGAAGTGTCCTAGCAATAGAGGGAGATCTGGTTGGGAAATGATTGAGTATCCTCGTTTCTCCTCCCTCCCTTCTTCCCCCCCTCCACAAGCACTAGCACTGTGAGGCTTGTTATCATTGGCCTGGCTACTATCTTAAACCCTTCTTTAAATTTTTTTTTTTGGTTTATTGGACCATTTTCCCCCATGGGTAGCATCTTTGATTTTCTTATGTAAGTTAGAGAGACAATAGGATTTTGTGGAAAGAGTAGAAAGAGCTCAGCATAGATTGGAATGGTTAACGTCATGCTATGCCCTTTGGGAACAGATCATTTGTCTAAAGACCTTTGAAGTTAGTAGAGCTTTGACAAAGAATGTCAGTTAGAACATAGAGTGGGCCTTTAGGAAAAAAGTCAAGAGAGAAGGCCTCTCAGGTTTCCCATCTCTTCCCATCTCTCTAACGCTCGGTTTTTTAACCTAGAAAGAAATCACAATAACTACTGGCAAAATCTGCTCCTCAGGGATGTACAAGTGCTTTGTAAACCTGGCATTGTGAAAGAAGTCATAGATTTAGAAAGGACTGGCTGTGAGAAGTACAGTAGAAAGAGTGCTGGCCTTGGAGTCAAAAGACCTGGGTTCAAATTCTGACTCACTTTAATTTGTGTGATTTTGGACAAATTACATTATTTTTCTGGACCTCAGTTTCCTTAACTCTAAAGTAAAAGGATTGGCATACATGGTTTCTAAGGTTGCTTCTAGCTCTAAGTCTAATCCAGCTACCTCATTTTACATATGAAGAAACCGAGGCCCACAGGGGTCTAAGCAACTTGTAGTAAACATGAGAGGTAAGATCTAAATTTATGGCTTTAAACTCTAGAATCAGGGCTCTTTCTGCTGACATTTAAAATAGTTCCTGAAATTCATTTTATTGTCCTGTTTTTCAGAACACATGCCATATGAAACAAGGGACATAGAAATATGAGATGGAATTGATTACATATTCATAAAACCCAATGACTGGTTCACATTCACCCTATTCAGATTTCATATGTACAGTGTGCAGATGGCCCAGGGTTTATTTGCACATGTAGGGATGTGCTGGAGCCAGCTCAAACCAGCTCAGTGAGAGCCAATTGTTAAATATTCAGTGTTAGAATCTTTACCTCAGAAATCAATAAATGCTGCAAATCAGGACTTGATCTATTGTTTTGTTGACTTTTTAGACTTAAGAAAGTGATGTAAAATATCAATAATGCAGATTAAACTTAAAAGTGTATTATGTGCACTATCCTCCCAACCCTCCAGCTAGCTGTTAATCATTTGCCAGCATACCCTAGCAGATGAGTCTGAGTAAGATTCACCAACACAGTCCAGGACTGAAAAAAATTAAGGCAGTAGCTCTATTATGGCATTTGGAGTCAGGGACTTCTGTATCCAAATCCTCTGTATGATATTGACCAACCATGTGACCCTGGACAAGTCCCTCAGCTATTTTAAATCCTATTTTCCTCATCTGTAAAATAAGGTTGATAACTGCATTTCACACTGTTGCTGTGAAGATCCAATAAGACATCTGCAGAGCACTTAGCAAACCTTTAAGCACTACACAAATGGGAATTAATATTATGATAGACCAAATTGAATCATCATCATCTTCTTCTTCTTCTTTTCCTTCCTTCCTTTTTCCTTCCTCCCTTCCTTCCTTCCTTCCCTTCCTCCTTCCCTCCCTCCCTTCCCTCCTTCCTTTCTTCCTCCCTCCCTCCCTCCTTCCTTCCCTCCCTCCTTCCTTCCCTCCTTCCTTCCTTCCTTCCTTCCTTCCTTCTTTCCTTCCTTCCTTCCTTCCTTCCTTCCTTCCTTCCTTCCTTCCTTCCTTCCTTCCTTCCTTCCTTCCTTCCTTCCTTCCTTCCTTCCTTCCTTCCCTTTTCTCCTTTGTCTTATTCTTCTTGGAATTGATCATGTGATAAGGGACATGCTCAGGAGTTTTGAAAAGTCTTTTGAAAATTTGCCCCTAAATCCTGTTTGTAAAATATGTTTCCCTTTCAGAACAATACACAATTTAAGCTGATATGTGGTATAAGATTCACAGGGAGTTTGTTTTTCTAACTTTAATTATATTGTGAGGTTTTCTTAACTTGAGAAGTTAATTTGCTCTGGCAGATTTTGCCAATACTGAATTGTATTTAGTAGATTGTGTTAAGTAAAGAGTGTTAATCTCTGAGATTCTAGGATTTTGCTGGTCCAGGGACCACTGTAGTCCTTCAGTTGGCCAATGTCTTAGTGTCTATGTCTGGAATGCCCTCTCCCTTCTCCATGTCTTATTATTAGCACTCTATTCATCCTTTGCCTGATCAAACAGCAAGGCTTCCAGGATGTTTTCAGCATGATAGAGTAGAATTATGTCTGGATTTGGACTTAAAGGGTCTAAGTATGAAGCTTAGTTCTACAATTTATTATGCCTGTATGATCTTGAGTTTAACTTCTTTTGACCTCAAATTTCTTTATCTCTCTTCCTTAACCTCTGTCCTTATATTTGAAGACTAAAACATATACATTTATGTATGTTCAAACACATATTTTGATATCTCCTCAAAAATACTGGCCTTTTGGTTTATTGACCTCCTCACCTCCCATGACTCACATCTTCAGTTTATATCAGAAATCTACTTAATCTATATCTCACCATCCTTCCTAACTATGCCACATTCATGATTTGGAACTCTGAAAATTCACTCTGTGATCAGTCTCCTGGCCTTCTGTCTTATTCTTTGACTTATTCTTATTCTACTCAATTTTTTTTGTCTTTACCATAAACTCCAACTCCATATCTCTCCCTTTCCCTCTAGACTACCTTCCCAGTTTTGGTCTCAATATGTAATAGTCTTGATCTTATATTTAACAGATACAGTTAAAGACTGCTCTCTACCTTTAACTAATTTGCCCCTTTGTCCTGCTGATATTCATGGCCTTTCAGTCTTAGTGCTAAATTACTTCCATCATCAACCTTCCCTGTTCATATTCCCATATTGCTGAATGCTACTGAGAGAAGTCACACTAAAAAAATCGTTTAATCTGCTAAAACAGAGTAAGAACTCTGCTGGCACAGTAGGAACATCTCAGGGGAAACTCTTGCACTTTCTTCCAATACCATATTCCACAGTATCTCATTTTCTCTACTGTACTGGCAGAAGAAGCTTGATATAATCCAGAAAACTAGAAAAATAAGCATTTTTCTTAACAAAAAAAATTGGTAAGATAGTTACATGTCTATTTAAATAAAGGGACTAAAGGCTATATAATGATTTTGGAGACAGCATGAAGCTTAAAACAGCCCATGGGTGAAGGGTTTGAGATCCCTAGAAGGATCATCTTTTTGTTTCCTGTAAGTATTCCCTCTTCCTTTCAAGTTTCTCTGGCTCTGAAGAACAGCTCCCATATCACCAGTGGTCCAATCATTTTTTCATGGCTCTTGGTACTAGGTCTATTTATAACTAAATAAAAGATGGAGAACTGCATAACAAAAAATACCTTGGACTGAGTCTAAGTTACTGCTTTGTCACTATCAGGAGGACATTGGGCAAGTCATTTGACTTCTCTTGACTTTAGTTATTGCAATAAGCTATGATTCCACAACCTTCTTAAAACACCAGTTTCATCATGTTACTCATGCTCAAAAATTCTTAATGACTTCCCATTGCCTATGTAATAAGACTCCATAATCTGGTCTTGCCTTACCTTTCTTAGCTAAGGTCCCATTATGTTATAGCAATCGCCTTCACCTCCAGTGAGCCTGGTATTTTGGCTGCCCCTGAAGATTTTGGCTCATTCCCCAGCCCAAGGCTTATTTTACTCTGAACTGCTGCTAAATGAAGCCTGGAGAAAAATCATGAAAGCATGTTGACTGGGTCCACCAGAAATTGATGTTACGTAATCTCAAGTGGGTCCCTCACTAAGACAAGACAATCCTTTTGTTATTTTTATTATTTGGTCATTTCAATCATGTCTGAATCTTCATGATCCCATTTGGGAGTTTCTTGGCAAAGATAATGGAGTGGTTTTCCATTTCCTTCTTCAGCTCATTTTGCAGATGAGGTAACTGAGGCAAAGAGGGTTAAATGACTTTCCCAGAGCCACATAGCTAACTGAGGAAGAGCAGTTTTCCTGACTCCTGGTCCTGTGCTCTATCCACTGAGCCACCTAGCTTTCCCAGTCCTTTTTACATGTCCCTAATTAATTGATTATCTTATTCACCACAGTAGTTCTTTCAACCCCTTTCTTCCCTCCTCAAATGTCTCATGTTTTCCCCCACCCTCTCAGCTGAGAACCTTACCTCATATTCCTCCCTTCCCCCCAAATTGAGGCTATTTGCTGAGAGCTCCCTCCTTTCCCTTCCTCCCCATCTCACATCTCCTAAATGCCTTCTGTCACTTTTTCCCCTTTTACTTCTATTACATCGCAAGGCACAAGTGATCCCATCCCATTCTGTCTTCTACAGCAGTTTTTCCTCTTATCATCCCCATTCTCTAACTTATCTTCAATCATTTCCTGTCTGCTGGTTACTTCCCTGTGGCTTTCAAACATGCATGTGTTTCCCCCATCCTCAAAAGCCCTTTGCTTGATCTATCTACTCCTACTGTCATACCATATCTCTTCTCCCTTTTGTGGCTAAACTCCTTAATAAAGTCATCTATAATAGATGCCTCCATTTTCTTTAATTTTTTTTTCTCTCTTCTTGCTTTACTAGGCTGGCTTCTGTGACCTCATCATCCAACTGAAATGACTCCCTCTGAAGCTCTTAGTAATTTTTATTTACCAAATCTGAGTCTTTTCTCTATATTCTTCTTTCTTGACTTCTTTTCAGCCTTTGATACTGAAAATTACCCTTTATTCCTTGATACTCTTTTTTTTCTCTAGTTTTCACGACACTGTTCTTTACCATTTTTCCTCTCACCTCTCTGTCTATTCTTTCTCAGTCTCTTTGGATTTTCTTCTGAGTCATGCCAATACCAAGAATGTCCCCTAGGACTCTCTTCTGGGCCATTTCTTTTCTTCTTCTATATCACTTCACTCATTGATTATCTTCTGCAGGGATTCAATTATTATCTCTATGTTGGTGGTTTATATACTTATTTAACCCTAACATGTCTGCTGACCTCTAGTCTTACATTTCCAGCTGCCTTTTAGACATCTTGAACTGAATATCTAAATGACATCTTAAATTCAGCATGTCCAAAACCGACTTTATTATCTCCTCCAACCAAATTGTCTCCTCTTCTAAACTTCCCTATGTCCCCCAGTCACCCAGGCCCCAAACCTAAAATCACCTAGGTTTCTAGATATCATCTTCAGCTTTTCAGTTTCATTCACTCTCATTCAATCTATTGCCAAGTCTTCCTGATTTAACTTATGTAACATCTCTTGCATATACCTCCTTCTCTCCCTCCTTGTTCTCATTTCTGGGCTATTGCAATAGCCTACTGGTTGATGTCCATGCTTCAAGTATCTCCCCATTCCAGTCCATCTTCTACTCAACTTTCCAACAGATATTCCTATAGTGCAGGTTGGACCATGTCACACTCCCCCCACACCCTTTCCTTGCCCCTTCCCATGATCTCTGATGGTTGTCACCTCCAGGATCAAATAGAAAATCCTCTTTTTGCTCCAAAAGACTCATGATGGAAAGAAAGAACTACAGTGTCTGAAGGCAGATTGAAGCAAACTACTTGCTCTGTCTCTTTTGTGTTTTGTTTTGTTCCTTCTTTCTTGTTGTTCATGCCATTGGTTATAATTCTTCTTTCCAATTTGACTAATGTTTAATGTGAAGGTATTTGTAAAACCTATATCAGATTGCATGCCGCCATGATGGGGGAGCAGGGAGGAGAGGGAGAGGGAGGAAATTTGGAACTCAAGAGATTGTAGAACTGAATGTTGTAAAGTAAAAGTAAATAAATAAAAAATAAAAAAAGAAAGTTCTCTGATGTTCATTAAATAAAAAAAAAAAAAAACAAAGTGCTCTGATGTTCATAACTTGCCCTCCCCTGTGTCTCCACTCAGTGTATACCTTTCCCCATTCCCTTCCCCACTATGTATTCTAGAACCCAGTGGCATTGACTTCCTTGCCATTACTACACAAGCTACTCTTATCTCCTGACTCCTGGTATTTTCTCTGACTGTCCCCCATGCCTGGAATGCTCTCTCTCTCTCCTCATCTTCTCCTCCTGGCTTCCCAAGCTTCTTTCAAGTCCCAGCTAAAATTCAGCCTTCTACAGGAAGCCCTTCCCAATCCCTCTTCATTATAGTGCCTTCCTCCTGTTGATTATTTGTAATTCATATTACATATATATGTATATTTGTACATATATGTATCTTTATATATGTATACAAATATATGTGTGTGCATGTACATGTACATACACACACACACACACACACACAACAAGGTTATTTGTTCATGTTGGTTTTCATATTGTCTTCCCCATTAGACTGTGGGATCTTTGGAAGCAGGAACTCCTTTTACTTTCTTTGTATCTTTAATACTTAGCACAGTGCCTCACACATAATTCTGCTCACCTCTCTCTTATTGTCACCTACAGAAAACCCAACCAGGATCAGCTCAAGTCTCACATCTTCCATGAAGCTTCTCCAACCCACAGTGACTTCTCCCTTCTCAGATAAGACTCACTGTCTCGAGATCTCATTTTTAGTAGACCTCATTTGGTCATTAATCATACACTGCTTCGAATCATTACATCTGTTGTATGTGCTTCTTGTCCTCAGCTAGGCCTTAAGGCTTGGAGGTCCAAGACTCATGTCTTATATTTGTTTTTAATACTTTTTTAAATTAAATTTTTTATTTTTTGAACAAAAAAAATCTTCCGTCTCTCTATTCCCTTACCTGCCCCATTGAGAAAGAAAGAAAATTGCAGTTCCTGTTGCAGGCATGTATTGTCAGTCAAAACAAATTCCTGGATTGACCAAGACCAAAAGGAATGCGCCTCAAACATCTGCACTATGAGGCCATCACATCTTTATTAGGAGGTTACATTACCTTTGTATCTCCTTCAGGTTCAATTTATTTATTTTTTATTAACTTATTTTTAGTTTTCCACAAAATTTTGAATTCCAAATTTTCTCCCCATCACTCCCCACCCTGCCACCCCAAGATGATATATATTCTAATTACCCCTTCCCCCAGTCTGCTCTCCCTTCTTTCCTACCCCCCCTCTTATCCCCTTTCCTCTTATTGTAGGGCAAAATGGATTTCTATACCCCATTCTTTCAGATTCAGTTTATCACAGTGTTACATGCACATAATTATAAGATAGTCTTTTGAAAATAATCAGAGTTGGGAGAAACCTTTAAAATAGCATCAAAATATCTCAAGAGATGAAAGAAAACTCAGAGATTGCCTAGTTCTGGGCAGAAATTCCCTTTACAACCTCTTCAACCCAAATTGTCTACCTTCTGCTTGAAGACCTTTAAAAATAGGGGCACCCGTGCCTCCTGAGGCAGACCATTCTATGTTAGGTGAGCTCCAATTGTCAGGAAATTTTCTTTTTCTCTGTTGAGCTGTTATCTGTCTCCTTGTAACTCCCACCCCTTAACTTCTAGCCTGAGGAGTAAGGAGGTGAGTCAGGCTCCATGGAGGTGACTTAGAGCCATTTGGCTGTGGCAGATGAAAACGTGGACTAGACCTGCCAATCTTAGCTGGTACCATAGCCAGAGAGCTCCAGGCAAATCCCAGCCATCATAAAATATACATCAACTCAGGTAGAGTGTTCTGAGCCTACATCTCGGTCATTTACTTGGAAAGGGCAATCTGCTTCGAATGTCTGGCACTCAGAGACATTT
Source organism: Petaurus breviceps papuanus (assembly GCF_028583685.1). NCBI lineage: Eukaryota > Metazoa > Chordata > Mammalia > Diprotodontia > Petauridae > Petaurus > Petaurus breviceps. The sequence continues at coordinate 12,881,932 of NW_027187460.1, read as the reverse complement.
CTGGGGTGAATAAATAAATAAGCAAGTGAAAGGCCTCATTTTGTGCTTCTACCTAGGAAAACATATGCATTCTTTCACTCCAGACTCCAGAAGGAGAGCTCTTTGTTTACTGCTGATGGCTGGTTCACTCATCTTGGCTGGGAGAACCGAGAGCACCCTAAGGCTCAGGGAGCAGAAAGAACACTGTAATGGGAGTGAGAAGACCTAAGTTCCCACCTCCCAATCTAAAACTAACCAACTGTGACACCTAGCAACTCACTTGTTTTTCGGTGTCTTGATTTTCCTCATGTGTCAAATAGAGGTGCATTATGACTCCCCTGCTAACTCATGGGGTTGTTGTGAGGATGTATATAACTATGTATAACTTACTGTTGTTATAGCTGGAAATTATGTACACATTATGATTACAGAAGCATCACCATGGCAGGTGACTCAAGCAGCAGTAGAAAGAAAACTGGAAGGTAGAAATAGAAATAGAACTCTGCATGTTACCAACAATCATTTGGGATCAAGAAGTAGAATTAAAGGCATCATTAAGGTTATGTACTTATTCTGATAGTCAACAAGCATTTATTAAGCACTTCTGGTGTGCCAAGAACTGTGCTAAGTGCTACTCTCTCTCTCTCTCACATACACACACACACACACACACACACGCACGCACACACACACACACGGTCCCTGCTTTTAGGGAGCTCATGGTTTAATGGGGAAGGCAACATCCATGATCTTATTGAAAAAAAAAAACCAATCCCTGCCTTCAGTGAGTTTACATTCTATCAAGGGCAAAGAAATAACTATAACAATAACTAGAATTTATATATGCAAAGAAACATATACATATATGTATATATGTGTGTGACACACATACAGACACACACACAAAATCTCTTTTGTTCCATATGTCAACCTTAATGCATTGGGAAAGATTATTTTAGCAGCTGTATAGAAGATGTGGTAGAGAATAGTAAAACTAGAAGCAAGAAGAAGGTTTAAGTAGAAGGCTATCAAAATGTCCAAAGGTGAAACTCTGAAATAAGATGGTGAAAGCATGGTTGGAGAAAGGGGTTTGGATGTTGGAATTACTGTGGAGGTAAAATTGACAAAACTTGGTAACCATTTGGATGTGGGTGGTAAAGGAGAAGAAAGGGTCATGGATCCCTTTAAGGATGCAAGCCTGGGTGACTGGAAGGATGACTCAATAGGAATGGAAAAGTTTACAGACTAATAATACACACACATATACATATATATGTATGTATGTATATGCATGTGTATGTATGTATGTATTTTGTGAGCACTGGCTTTCTGCCCTTGGCATATCTGTACTTTTCCATCTCAGGACTGAAGGATGTTATATGAGGGGGAAGGAACAGAATAGTGACATAACTGAGTGAATTCAGTAGGGTGTTTCTCATAAGAGTAGGAAATTTGTAAATGAGAACAGTACTGTTGAGATGCACAGATGATTTGCTTTCACTGGTAAAAGGTCAATCAATATCTACTGGAATTGTTAGGACACTAGGCACCAGCATATATTGTACTAATGCATCTGTTCATATTTCTAATGTGGAAAGTATCATTCCTGTTAACAGGCCAAGTATACTGTTTCCACTTGAAATATTTATGCCACCAAGAGGGATATAGGCAACAAAACCCAGGCCCTGGCACCTGTGCTGGTTTGGAATGGTTAAGCCAGACTTCTTTATAGCATTTGAGAGACAGGATTGTTGTATGGAAAGTAGTTTGGGGGATGTTGCATAGCTGAAAATCATAAAACACCCTTATTTCTGAAGAACCAAAATTGCAGATGACTCCAAAGGATATTAGAAAGATCTATGGTGGGTGTCAGATGGCTATCATATATTTGATCATGTCCTTGAGAGCTGGTGTTAAAACATTAAGAAGGATATATATTTGAGTGTATACATATAATATACATATGCAATTATATATCCATTGCAGGTTGAACAGTGAATTTGTATAGTCATTCTGAAAAAGCAATTTTAAATTTTGTTGTAAAAGTCAACAAACTCCTTTGACCCAACAACAATGCTACTAAGCATATAATGAATGAGATTAAAGAAAGAAAAGAGACTCTATGTACAAAAGCACTTTTTGTTGAAACACAGAACTGGAAATCAAGTTGATATCTATCATTTCAGGAATGGCTAGATAATTCTGGAATATGAATTTAATTTAATATTATTGTGCCATAAGAAATGATGGATTCATAGGTACTTGAGAAGACTCTATAACTTTAAACCCATGCAGAGTGAAGTGAAAAGAAGCAGGAGAATCATTTTGTATAACATTATGAAGAAAAGAATCAGGAAAGAAAGTGGACTGGTAACATTAGGAGAATGAGAGATGGACAGATCATTGGTACCTTCAAGATATTAAAAGAATCAAGGGAAGACTTCAGAATGATGAGGGAATATTTTACTGAGACTTTATGGAAAGATATGTATATACCTTTTGCAGATTGAGAAGGGTAGGTTAGCTCAACTGGTAAGAACATGGTGCTGACAGCACCAAGATTGTGAAGTCTGTATGTATCCCTGTATAGCCCACTCATATGTAAAGAAAATCTGTTATAGCAGATAGGGCTCTGGCCAGGAATCAGGAAGACCTGGGTTTAAATCTGCCTTACGCCCTTAATGACTCTGTGACCCTGGATAAGTCACTTAAATTCTCTGTAATTCTTTATTTTCCCAATTTGTAAAATGAGATGACTGGACTCTAAGGTCCCTTGTATTTCTAAAATCTATGATGTTTTGTTGCAGGCTGCACTGGTAAAAGGAGTAGTTACATGAATAAGAAAGTAAATGCATTGAAGTCCCTAAATGAGATATTATATTCATGTTTTTATTATTGTTATTGTGATTATCATAACTCATCATGATTATTAATTGAGGGGTGATATATAGTTAAATGATGATGATTGGCAGAAAACTTGTTAAAAGACAACTTTGTAGGTTGGAATACAACAGTAATTCTGCTACCTAGATCAGCATATGCTCCAGTGACACAAAAGAATAATCTTTGATGGTTTTTCCATGTATCAAACTTCTGGGGAATGTTGGGCCTTAGTTATTCAGGAAAATTTTTCAGCCATTAGTTCCTGGACAGTATAAGGTAAAGAGAGGAATTATGTATTTATACAAAATTTATTTCAGGGAAGATGGGCTTCATTGTGAGAAGATGTGAATCAATAGGTTGGACAATGGCAAACTGTAACCCAGGGTACCATGAATGATACATTGAGGAGAAATTTCTGTAAGGAATAGAGAAAGTCAGGCAAACAGTTCCATTTTCCACAGGATAACAGTAGCTTCCTAAAGATAGTGAATCTAATTCTTGTTCTACAATAGCCCATAAAATACTTGAATAAATCTATCCTACCCTCTCCCCTCAAGTGTTCTTGTCACCATGTTAAATATTCCAAATTCCATTGACTGGTCGTTCTAAGGTTAGGTATTTTGTTCCTTGATTGTCACAGTCGCTCTCTCCAACTTGTCATTAACTATCCTAAAATATGATGCCCACATGCCATTACAGTAAATTACAGCAGGACCATTACTTCCCTTGTCCTGGATACTACAGTTTTATTGATGAAAACTTTGTTCACATACTACAAAAGTGTTTAATAAATCCCTATTTAGTAGATGAATGAATCATATGTGGGAAGAACTTAAGAAATCATTTTTCAAGTCAACTGTTTGCAGGTAGTTCACTGGGGAAACACTAAGGATAGAGTTACCTGCTCTTTCTCTAGAGATCTAGAGAGAGAAACTTCGGAGTCTTCTCAGGTAGCCCATTCCAGAAATGTATTAATTCCTAAAAGTCAGAAGTTTTTCTTTATATCTAAATAAAATGTAAAAATGAGCAATGACAAAAAATACTACTTTTCAAGGAGCCAGATTCCAGTTTTGGTCAACTCTATTGTGAGAACTTTTTCCAATATATTGAGCCAACATCCAACTCCATTTACTATCTATTGATTCTGCCCTTAGGGTAAAACTTATTGGGGGGGGGAAGGGAAAACAAAAGAAATCTAATCCCCCTTCCACATAAAAACCATTCAAATACTTGAAGTCTACTATTATGTCACTACTAATTCTTTTTTTTTGTTTGTTTGCTTTTTGGAGGGCAGTTGGGGTTAAGTGACTTGCCCAAGGTCACACAGCTAATTTTTGTGTTAAGTATCTGAGGCCGCATTTGAACTCAGGTCCTCCTGACTCCAGGGCTGGTGCTCTATTAACTGTGACACCTGCTCGCCCCGACCACTACTAATTCTTCAAACCCCACACTCCCAATATCTGACCCTCATTTGGCATGACTTCAAATCCTCTAGAAAAATGAGAGCTACTATGATTATTCCCTTAATACTAAAAAGATCTTCAATTTCATCTGCAGTAGGCATTTCCTTCTCTGACTGTGATCCAATCCTCTTATTGTATGGTCTTCAGTAGTTGTTGTGGCCAAAAGATTCATCCTATTGCAACCAATCTGGCGATGAGCCTTTTAATATTTAACTAGACTCTGCTTTGATACTTGATACACAGTCAATCTTTAGTTTTATACTTAAAGCCTTCAAGCCTGGCTGGTTCCTAAAGAGTTTGTATACTTCTAGCATCTTTTCAAGGACCCAGTGCCAGACTAAGGCATCCAAGGAAGACTTTGGTGAAAAATTATTATTGTTTTTTTCCTTTTATTGAATCTTTCATGGATATAAAGAACAACTGTAAGAATCTCTTTGTAATGACCCTGCATATACTTGCACAAGTTAATTTTTTTCTTACATTCCTATAGCTAGGACCATTTGGACATAATTTACATGTATTTGCATGCTAATATACACATTTATGTAGATATATTCCTGAATTCACTGGGGAAAAAAAGATCCCCTACAGAAGGTCTGAAATGATGTCTTGTTTGGAGAACTTTATCTTACCACCTATGAAGAATTCATTGGGCAGAATTTCCAAACTAAATACCAAACTGTTTATTTCTAGTATAGCTTTCTTGACTACAAATCACATTTTCTCATCTGTCTCCTGCCAACAAAATAGTGTTGGAAGATAGCACTCATGAATGACTTTCCCTGACAAGGAGGTTTTGAAGAATGACATACGGTTTCACAGATATGCTGGGCCTCTCAGAAACCAAGGGCTGTCTGAGTGCCAGAAATCATTGTTAGGGTTTCACATGCATTGGAGAAAAGTTGAACCATTACACGTGTGACATTTTTATTTTTCTCTGCAAAAGGATATAGGCCAAGGCAAGAGCTTATGTATTTGTTACATGCCTATGCATCAATATTTGTTCCTGTCATAAAATTAGTGAATTTAAAACTGGAAGGGAACCTAACAACCATCTAAGGAAACAGCATGATGCAGTGAAAGGAATACTAGTTTAAGACTCAGAGGGTGTGGTTCAAATCCCACTTCTGCTATTTAATATTAGTGTGAACTTGGGGAAGAAGCAACCTCTTTGGGGAGCCTTATTTTAAGTTGAGTGGTTGCAATTAATAACCTCTAAGGGTTCTTTTGGGCAGCTAGGTGGCACAGTGGATAGAGTGCCAGACCTGGAACCAGGAAGACCTGAGTTCAAATATGGCTTCAGACACTTGCTAGCTATACTACCCTGGGAAAATTACTTAACCCTGTTTGCCTTAGTTTTCTCATCTGTAAAATGAGCTGCAGAAGGAAATGGCAAGCTACACCAGCATCTTTACCATGATGACCCAAATAAAGTAACAAAGAATAGGGCATGACTGAAAAATGACTGAACAACAAAAATCACCTTATTCCAGCCCCTACCTAAAAAAGAGAACCTGTCCCCCACAACAGCACGGATGAGAATTAGTCATCTAGTCCTCAAGAAATGATGAGGGATCCACTGTCTCTCACTGTCTTCAATTTTGGGGTAGTTTTATTTATTAGGAATGCTGTTTTTCCCCTGTTGTTTAGACTGAATCTGCCTATTTACATCTTCACTCATTGTCACATATTCTGCTAAGTGTGGCCAAGCAAAACAAATCTATTTCTTCTTTTATGTGATAGTCTTTTAAATATTAAAGACAGCTATTATTCCCCCCCCCCTTGGGCTTTCTCTTTCTCTTCTCTAATTTAAATACCTCCATTTGTTTCAACTGATTCTCACATGGTAATAATTTGTGACCTCTCACCATCCTCATTGCTCTCTTCTGGACGCTTTCCAAACTATCAATGTGCCTTCTATGAAGTGGGACCCCCAAAGAAATAAAACATTTTACATATGGTCTGTATAGTAGAACCATGCAGGGCTATATTCTCCCTTGCCTTCCTCTCTTAATTCAGTGTAAGATCCTATTAGTTTTTTTTTTACTTCTATATCATGGTATTGACATATTTTGAGTTTTTTTTTTTAAGCAATTAGGGTTAAGTAACTTGCTCAAGGTTACACAGCCAGTTATTTTGTGTGGGTGTTAAGTATCTGAGGCCTGAACCGGTCACCCAACTCTGGGGCCGGCACACTTACTCACTGTGCCACCTGGCCACCCCAGACATATTTTGAGTTTTCAGACAACTAAACCCTAAGATTTTTTTCAGATGAATGGTTGTCTATCCTTGCTTCTCCTACTTTGTACTTACGAGACTGATTTTTTGAAAGCCCAAGTAAGATAATTTGCATTTATTTCTATTAAGTTTGTGTGTAGAATTGTTTTTATTGTGTTCAAAACTATATGAAATAAGATTTCATAGATTTATTGCTTATCTTGTTCTATATTGTTATACTAATGATGAAGACTAGTAAAAAAAATTGCCACCAAGAAGACAATTATGTAGCTTACTTATCAATATAATTTTTTAGAGTATGATGAAATTAAGAAATTCTACAAAGAACTGATCAAGACCCTATATCTGAATATAATTTAACATTCAGTGATTTCAATGCAAAAGTGGGCATAAAAGAGGAAAGCAAATTTTTTTGGTGGGGTAGGGGTGATATATGGCTTAGATTACTATGAAATGTAATCTTATTCAACTTGAACTTAATGTGATAGGTTGCACACATACCAAGTATCCTGATTTGGTCAACCAGTGCAATGTATCTCCCCACAAAATTTGTGTCATCTCCAAAGCATTCCATTGATGCCTTTTTCATAACCATTGACAAGAATGTTTAATAGCACTGGGCCAGGCATAGATCCTTGGGACATTCCATAAGGACTTCATCATTCTTTGCATTTATATAGCACTTTAAGGTTTGCAAAGCACTCTACCAGTATTATCTCATTTTATCCTCCCAACAACCCCATAAGATAGGTGCAATTATTATCTCCATCAATATTAAGGAGGAGGCCAAAGATGAAAAAGATTAAGAGATTTACCAAGGGTAGGTCAGTGCTTCGGCAGGATTTGACCTCAGGTCTTCCTTTCCACCTACCTGACTCCCATGAAGCCAATGACTATTCTTTGGGTCTGTCCCTTTAATCAGCTCCAAATTCATCTAATTATATGTCATCTATCTTATATCTCTTCATCTTTTTCACAGAAGTATTGTGAAAAATTTTGTCAAATGCAACTCCACAATCACCAGTTTAGTAAGGTATAAGCACAGGGATTGAACCTGCGATTTCGTTGCTGAAGCACCATATGGTAATAAGTATTGCAAGGTTACATGTTTGAAACAGAAAGGTGCCAGGAAGGCTTACAGCTGGATCAATGCACAGCATATGTCTACTCTACAGAATACAGGTGCTGATTCCTCTTTTCCATTGTGTTGTTAGTCTGTGTTTTTGATTAGATCTATCAACTGAACTCCGGTCCAAGGGAGGCAGTATATTCTGATGATTTCTGAATTTTTTGTTAGATCTAATTGTTTTTTCTTAATTCTCTTTCTCCTTGACTTATCAGCAGCATTTTGACCTGTTAAGCACAGCAGACCTTCCTCTTGGGTATTTTCTTCTTCCTGGTGTTTCATAATCCTGATTTCTTTTTGTTCTTCTTACATGTGCCTTATAAATTTTTCTCAGTCTCCTTTAAAGGATCATCTTCCATTTCCCACCCCTTCTGTATGGATGTTGTCTCTTTTTGCTCTGGGCCTCCTTCTCTTCACTGAATGCACTCTCTGCATTAATACCTGTAGCAGCAAGCACCCCAAGCCATTACTATTACATTTCTATTACAATACCTCCCATGGGTTTAATTGTCCTCTTTATGTAGAATGATCAATCAGCAAATATTTTGGAAACATTGATTATATTCTAGGAACTGTACTAGATACTGGAGATACAAAAACAGAAATGAAACAACCCCCACCACAATGTGCTTACATTCTATCAGCATATATGATATGTAAATGTATATATAAACACATAATCATATATAGATACATACAAGTATACATGCATATATGTATATGTGCATATGTATATCCATATTTTTATATATGTATGATATATAAAACAAATATGAGGTAAAGTGGGGAGAACAGTATAGTTGGAAAATCAGGAAAGGCTTCAGGTAGATTGTGGTATTGAAGTTGAGTTTTGATGGAAACAAGAGATTCCCAGAGGCTATTAAAGCATGGAAATTGGAAACAGCATCATGTGAACAAAGGCAGAATAAGCAAATATAGCAGGGTGGGCAGGAAGGGGAAGATTGAGGCAGGGATACCAAATTAGCAAGCTATTGCAATAGTTCAAGTGAAAAGTATTGAGGACTTGAAGCAATTTGAATAGAGAAATTGAGCAGATGAAAGGTTGTTTAGGTAAAAATTACAAGGTCTGTCAGCTGTTTGGAAATGTGGGATAAAAGAGAGTGGGAAGTTGAGGATAATTCTAAGGTTGCAAACCTGGGTGATTTTACCCCTGACAAAATTAAGGAAATTAAAAAGAAAGGTAGGTTTTGGAGGGAAAGATAGCCAGTTTTGTCTTGGATGTGTTGAGTTTGACATACTTACAGATATCTGGTTTGCAATGACCCATAGGCAGTTGGAAGTTTACATCTCAAGCTTAAGAGAAAGATTGGGGCTATGTGTATGTATGTAATACATACATACACATACATTCATACATGTGTATATACATATAATTTTCAGAGAGATGATAACGAATGCCATGGAAACTGATGAAATCACCAGGTAAGTGAGTATACAGAGAAAAGAATATAGTACCAACACAGAGTCATGATGCATATTAATATGGATGATGAAACAGGGGAGAAGATTAAGAAGGATCAGAAAGGTAGGAGGTAGGAGGTAAATCAAAAAGAAGTAGTGTCACAAAGACAGAGAGGAGATAAGGAGATGGTATTTAGCACAGGGTGGTCAAAGCTGTCAAATACTGAACAATAGTCATGAAGAAAGATGGCTGAGAAAATGCCATTAGATTTGGCATTTAAGAAACCATTGGTGATTCAACCATTCTGGAAAGTAATTTGGAACTATGCCCATAAGGCTATAAAATTGTGCATACCCTTTGATCCAGCAATACCACTACTAGATCTGTATCCCAAAGAGATCATGAAAAAAGGGAAAAGGACCCATATGTACAAAAATATTTATAGCAGCTCTTTTTGTAGTAGTAAAGAATTGGAAACTGAGGGGAGGCTCATCAGTTGGGGAATGACTGAACAAGTTGTGGTCTATGAATATAATGGAATACTATTTTGCTATAAGAAATGATGAGCAGATGAATTTCATAAAAACCTGGAAAGACTTGCATGAGCTGATGCTGAATGAAGTGAACAGAACCAGTAGAACATTGTCTAAAGTAACACTTTGTGTGATGATCAACTATGATAGACTTAGGTCTTGGCAGCAATACAATGATCCAAGACAATTCCAAAAAGCTTTTGATGGAAAATGCTATCTATATACAGAAAAAGAACTGATGGAGTATGAATGCAGATCAAAGCATACTATTTTCACTTTTTTTGTTTTTTCCTTTCTTATGATTTTTCCCCTTTTGTTTTCACAACATGGCTAATGTGGAAATATGTTTAATATGGCTGTATATGTGGAACCTATATATAACCTATATTACTTGCTGTCTCAGGGAGGTGGGAGGGGAGGAAGAGAGGGAGAAAAATTTGGAACCCCAAATCTTATAAAAATGAATGTTGAAGACTATCTTCACATTTAATTGGAAAAAATAAAATGCTATTAAGTTGAAAAATAAAAGTATTACTTAAATATGAGAGAGAGAGAGAGAGAGAGAGAGAGAGAGAGAGAGAGAGAGAGAGAGA
>NW_027187460.1:12823207-12871684 GCF_028583685.1 Petaurus breviceps papuanus | reverse complement strand
AGAGAGAGAGAGAGAGAGAGAGAGAGAGAGAGAGAGAGAGAGAGAGAACGAGAACATTGATAACTTAAAAGGGAACAGATTTGTTTTAGTGGAGAGGTCAGAAGCCATATTGTAAAGGGTTGAAAATTGAATAAATCAGTTGGGGAATGGCTAAACAAGCTATGTTGTATGATTGTAATTGAATATTATTGTGTTATAAGAAATGATGAGCAGGATGATTTTAGAAAAATCTGGAAAGAAATGAACTGATGCATGGTAAAGCGAACAGAACCAGGAGAATGTTGTACACAGGAACAGCAATATTATTTGGTGAAGAACTGTGAATGACTTAGTTATTATCAATACAATGATCCAAGACAATCCCAAAGGACTAATGATGAAGCATACTATCCACCTTCAGAGAAAGAACTGATATTGATTGAATACAGACTGAAACATGCTATTTTCACTTTCACTTTTCTCCTTTTATTGGAGACTCCTTGTATAAAATGACAAATATGGAAATGTTTTACATAAATGCTCATGTATAACCTGTATCTGATTGCTTATCATCTCAAGGAGCAGGAAGGGGAAGGAGGGAGAAATGGAATTAGATACTCAAAACTTAAAAAAGAATTGAATAGGGAGAGTGGCCCATCATAGCCCCAAGTTGATCCACCAACCCCAAGGGCCAAACCCAGGCCTATCACTGCAGGGCTGGGATCTGTAGGAGCTGGGTAAGAGACAAATGCAGGGCCCACAGCAATGGTAGCTGCTACTCCTAGGACTATCAACCCACAGCCTAGAAATTTAAAAAGCACCTAGCTTCAATTCCACCCTCTGACCCTGAAAACAAAGGAATTATTTGCCCCAGAGCAAAATTTTTAAATAGTGAAGGCTTGGGAGTCCTAGAGGAAGGGCATGACTAAGGCCCTGCCTCAAAATGGGTGAAAGACAAATTGCAAAGACAAAGACTCTAGAATCCTATTATTGTGAGAGTGAGGAACCAAATTCAGGAGGAGACAGCATTGACTCTACACCCACAGCTGAAGCCTCAACAGGGACTATAAACTGGTCTCAAGCCCAGAAAGCATTCTTAGAAGAGCTCAAGGACTTTGAAAACCAAATTAGAGAGATAGAAGATAAAATGACTAATTCTTTTAAAATCAAAATGGCAAAAATAGAAAAAACTTTTCAATGAAGAAAGCAGCTCCTTAAAAAGAAAAATGTGTGAACTAAAAATGAAATCTGAACATATGAAAAAGGAGCTTCAAAAACTAACCAAGGAAACTAATTTGCTAAAAATTAGAATCAACCAAACTGAAGCTAATGACTCTATGAGGCACCAAGAATCAGGCAAACAAAACATCAAGAATGAAAAATTAGAAAAAGAGGTAAAATATCTCAATGGAAAAATAACTGACCTGGAAAACAAATCCAGGAGGGATAAATCTAAGAATTATTGGTCTACTGGAAAACCATGAAAAAAAAAAGAGCCTAGACAGCATTTTCCAAGAGCTCATCAAGGAAAACTGCCCTGAGATCCTAGAACCAGAAGATAAAATAGAAAATTGAGAGAATTCAACAGACACCTCCTGAAAGAGATCCCAAATGGAAAACTCCGCAAAATGTAGCCAAATTCCAGAACTATCAGGTAAAGGAGAAAATACTGCAAGCAGCCAAAAAGAAATAATTTGGATATCATGGAACTCCGGTGAGGATCACACAGGATCTGCCAGCTTCTACACTGAAAGATAGGAGGGACTGGAATGTGATATTTCGCAAGGCAAAAGAGCTCAGGTTACAACCAAGGATCAGCTATCCAACGAAACTGAACATAATCTTTCAGACAAGGAGATGGTTATTCAATGATATAAGGGATTTCCAGACCTTCCTGATGACAAAGCTGGAGCTTAATGGAAAATTCAATCTCCAATTACAAGACTCAAGAGAGACATAGAAAGGTAAATAGGGAAAACACACACACACACACAACTTGTTATTTAACAAGAGCAAATTGTTTACATCCCTATATGGGAAACTGATACTGGTTAATATTGAGAATTGTATACTTATTGTGACATTTAAAAAGGATATACATAAACAGAGGGGGTGGGTATAAATTAAACAAAATGATGATAAAAAATACTTATTAAGGGGTGCAAAGGGATTGCAAAGGAAGAAGAGGAAAGAATGAAGCAGAAAAGGATAAATTATGCTACACAAAGAGGCATAAAAACATGTTATAGTAGAGGGAAGGAAGGGAGGGAGATGACCATCATATGATCTTTGCCCTCATTGGTCCTAGTGTAAGGAGGGAATAACATAATCAGCTAAGTACAGGACTCTATCAAGAAGAGACATAAAACCTATCATAATAAAGGGAAAGAGGGGAAGGAGAGGAGCACCACATGAGATCTATTCTCAATCTTGGTTTAAGGAAGAAATAACATACTACATTAAGCATAAATATATATCAAAACTTACGGGCAGTAGGAGGAGGGAAGGACTAAGAAAAGGGGATGGGGGTGGTTAGAAGGGAAGGAAGAGGTAGTAAGGGGGGAGGGCAAGAAAAGGGAGGGGGGCTGATAAGGAGGGAATACTGAGGGAGGTGGCTGTCCAAAGGAAAACTCCTAAGGAGGGGAAGGGAGAAGGGAAAAAATAAAAGCATAAACAGGAGAAGGAATAGGATGGAGGGAAAGACAGAGATAGTAATCATAACTGGGAATGTGAATGGGATGAACTCTCCCATAAAACAGAGGTGGATAGCAGAATGGATTAAAAACCATAATCCTATAATATGCTGTTTACAAGAAACACATTTGAAATAAGGGGATACACACAGGGTAAAGGTAAAAGGCTGGAGTAAAATATGTTATGCTTCAGCCAAAGTAAAAAAAAGCAGGGTTAGCAATCCTTATCTCAGACAAAGCAAAAGGAAAAATAGATCTAGTTAAAAGAGAAAAGGAAGGAAACTATATCCTGCTAAAAGGCACCATCAGAAATGAAGCAATATCATTACTAAACATTTATGCACCAAATGGTACAGCATCCAAATTCCTAGAGAAGTTAAGGGAGTTAGAGGAAGAAATAAATAGCAAAACTATACTAGTGGGGGGACCTCAGTCTCCACCTCTCTGAACTTGATAAATCTAACCTCAAAATAAGAAAGAAGTTAAGGAGGTAAATAGAATCTTAGAGAAGATAGATATGGTTGACCTCTGGAGAAAAAGTGAATGGGGATAAAAAGGACTATACCTTCTTCTCAGCGGTACATAGCACATACACACAAATTGACCATGTACTAGGGCATAAAAACCTTATGATACAGTACAGAAAGGCAGAAATGTTAAATACATCCTTCTCAGATCATGATGCAATAAAAATTATATGTAATAAAGGGCCATGGAAGGAAAGACTAAAAACTAATTGGAAACTAAATAACTTAATCCTATAAATGAGTGGGTCAAACAAGAAATTATAGAAACAATCAGTAACTTCATTCAAGAGAATAACAATAATGAGACAACATAATGAAACTTGTGGGATGCAGCAAAAGCAGTTCTTAGGGGAACTTTTATATCCCTGCCTGCATACATAAGTAAAATAGAGAAAATGGAGGCTAATAAACTGGGCATGCAACTGAAAAAGCTAGAAAAAAAGCAAACTGAAAATCTCTAATTAAATACTAAATTAGAAATAATGAAAACCAAAGGATAGATTAATGAAATTGAATTTAAGAAAACTATTGAACTAATAAATAAAACTAAGAGCTGGTTTTATGAAAAAAAAAAGTAAAATTGATAGACCTTTAGCCAATATGATAAAAAAAGGAAGAAGAAAACCAAATTATGAGTATCAAAAATGAAAAGGGTGAATCTACCTGCAATGAAGAGGAAATTAAAACAATAATTCCCAATTGTATGCACATAAATTTGACAATCTTAGTGAAATAGATGAATATTTACAAAAATATAAGCTGCACAGTTTAACTGAAGAGGAAGTAAATTACTTAAATCAGCCCATCTCAGCAAAAGATATTGAACAAACCATCAGTGAACTCCCTAGGAAAAAAATCTCCAGGGCCAGATGGATTTACTAGTGAATTCTATCAAACATTTAAAGAACAATTGATTCCAATATTCTACAAACTATTTGGGAAAATTGGTGAAGAAGGAGTCCTACCAAACTCTTTTTATGACACAAATATGGTACCTAAATCAGGAAGAGATAAAACAGAGAAAGAAAATTATAGACCAATTTCCCTCATGAATATAGATGCAAAATTTTTAAATAAAATATTAGCAAAAAGACTACAGCAACTTATCACAAGAATAATACACATTGATCAGGTAGGATTTATTCTAGTAATGCAAAGATGGTTCAATATAAGGAAAACCATCAGAATAATTGATCATATCAACAATAAAACTAGCAGAAACCACATGATTATCTCAATAGATGCAGAAAAGGCCTTTGATGAAATACAACATCCATTCCTATTAAAAACACTAGAAAGTATAGGAATAAATGGAACCTCCCTTAAATAATAGGTAGCATCTATTTAAAGCCATCAGCAAGTATTATATGTAATGGAGATAAGCTAGAAGCATTTCCAATAAGATCAGGAGTGAAACAAGGATGTCCACTATCACTCCTTTTATTCAATTTGGTACTAGAAATGTTATCAGTAGCAATTAGAAAAGAAGAAGAAATTGAAGGAATCAGAGTAGGCAAAGAAGAGACAAAGCTATCACTCTTTGCAGATGATATGATGATATACTTAGAGAATCAAGCAAAAAACTACTTGAGACAATAAATAAATTTGGCAAAGTTGCAGGAGATAAATTCACATAAATCCTTGGCATTCCTATATATCTCTAATAAAATACAACAGCAAGAGATAGAAAAATAAATCACATTTAAAGTTACTGTAGACAATATAAAATATTTGGGAATCTACCTGCCAAAACAAACCAGTACATATATGAAAACAGCTACAAAACACTTTTCACACAAATAAAGTCAGATCTAACTAATTGGAAAAAATATCAATTGCTCATGGCTGGATTGAGCATTAATATAATAAAAATGACAATTTTTACCTAAATTAAATTACATATTTAGTGCCATACCAACCAATCTACTAAAAATTTACTTTATAGAGCTAGAAAAAATAGTAACAATTAATTTGGAAGAACAAAATTTCCAGAATATCAAAGAACTTAAGAAAAGAAATGCTAGAGAAGGTGGCCTAGCCATATCATATTTTAATCTGTATTATAAAGCAGCAGTCATCAAAACTACTTGGTACTGACTAAGTAATAGAATAGTGGATCAGTGGAATAGAATGGGTACATAAGACTCAGCAGTCTATGACTATAGTAATCTACTGTTTGATAAACCCAGAGACCATGGTTTGGGGGATAAGAACTCAGTATTTGACAAAAATGCTGGGAAAACTGGAATATAGTATGGCAGAAACTGGGCATAGACCATTATCTAACTCTGTATAGCAAAATCAAGTCTAAATGGGTGTACAATCTAGGTATAAAGGCTGATACTGTAAGTAATCTGGGAAAGCAAGGAATAGTGTACCTGTAAGATTTATGGAGAAGGGAGGACTTAGGACAAAACAAGAGTTAGAGAGAATTATAAAATGCAAAATGGATAATTTTGATTACATTAAGTTGAAAAGTTTCTGTACAAACAAAGTCAATGTAACTAAGATTAAGAGGGAAGTGGAGGGGTGGCTGGGTGGCACAGTGAGTAAAGCGCTGGCCCCTGAGTCAGAAGGACCTGAGTTCGGTTCTGACCTCAGACACTTAACACCCACACACACACAAAAAAAAAAACTAGCCATGTAACCTTGGGCAAGTTACTTAACCCCAATTGCCCTCCAAAAAGGCAAAAAAAAAAAAAAAAAAGAGGGAAGTGGAAAATTGGGAAAGAAATTTTACAGCCAGTGTCTCTAATAAAAGCCTCATTTCTAAAATATACAGAGAATTGGGTCAAATCTATAAGAATACAACCCATTGTAATTGATAAATGGTCAAAGGATATGAACAGGCAGTTTTCAGAGAAAGAAATTAAAAGGATCTATAAGCATATGAAAAAATGCTCTAAATCACTGGTGATTAGTGAAATGCAAATCAAAACAACTCTTAGAAACCACACCTCACTGGTCAGATTGGCTAAGATGACAAAAAAGGAAAATGACAAATGCTTGAGAGGATGTGGAAAAATTGGAACACTAATGCATTGTTGGTGGAGTTGTGAAATGATTCAGCCATTCTGGAGAGCAATCTGGAACTATGCCCAAAGGGCTATAAATAATTACAAACTTTTTGATCCAGTAATACCACTTCTAGGGTTGTATCCCAAAGAGATCATAGTAGTGGGAGAAAGACCTGTATGTACAAAAATATTTATAGCAGCTCTTTTTGTGGTGGCAAAAAATTGAAAATTAGGGAGATGCTCGTCAACTGGGGAATGGCTAAATAAGTTGTGGTATATGAATGTAATGGAATATTATTGTCCTGTAAGAAATGAGGAGCAGACAGACTTTATATTTACCTGAAGAGACTTATACAAACTGATGCTGAGTGAGAAGAACAGAACCAGTAGAAATCTCTACACAATTACAGACACAATGTATGTGTGATGACCAGCTTTAATAGACTGGACTCTTCTCAGCAATGCAAGGTTTTAAGACAACTCCAAAAGACTCACGATGGAAAAAGATGTCTATACTCATAGAAAGAACTTGAAAGAACTAGAGAGAACAGAGTTTTAATACAGATTGAAGCAAACTACCTGCTCTCTCTCTTTTTGTTGTTTGGTTTTGTTTCCTCTTTCCCATGGTTCATTCCAGCAGTTACAATCCTTCTTTACAACCTGACTAATGTCTAACATGAAAGTATTTGCAGATCTTATACTTTATTGCATGCCACCATGGGGCAAGGGGAGGAGGGGCAGGAGGCAAGGGAGGGGGAGAAAATTTGAAACTTAAGGGAATGAATGTGGAACTGAATCTTGTAAACTAAAAGTAAACAAAGAAATTAATAAAGATAAAATTTTACTTTACAAAAAGAATTGAATAAGAGAGGTAAAATGGAATTAACAAGTAGATAAATTTTTCTAGGAGTTTGGCTATGAAAGGAAACAGACACTAGTATAATAGTTTCAGAGTAGGGTCTACTGAGATTTTTATTTTATTTTATTTCTTAGGATTAGTCACTTGATTGTTTTGTAGGTATCAAATAAAACACTAATAGGTAGAATGAAGATTAGAAAAAGAGAGTAAGTTATATAGTCATAGGGAAATCTGCTGGGGAAGATGACTGAGGACAGAATCAAGGGTATATATAGGAGGGCTGACCTTGGCAAGTTGAAGAACCACCTCTTTATTGAAGAATTTAATAGAGAATGGTGATAATATAATGGGATTTTGAGATGTGAAGTAGGTAAGAATAGGTAACTCAAGATGAATAATTTTTATTTATTTTTTTTTAAATTAGGCTGTATTCTGGTTAAAAAAATGAGAGGGAAGGGGGTAGAATGGGAAACTTTAGGAAAGAAGAGAAGATTTAGGACAGTTTCTGTGTCAAGTACAATAGAGAATCAATTAGGGGGTAGTAAAAGAATTATCCTATTTCACTTAGTTGAGATTAGGTAACATATATTGGCAGGGCAGCTAGATGGCACAGCAAATGGGGTACAGGGCCTAGAGTCAAGAAGACCTGAGTTCAAATTTGGCCTCAGACACTTACTAGCTATGTGACCCTGGGCAAGTCATTTAATCATGTTTGCCTCAGTTTTCCTTATCTGTAAAATGAACTGGAGAAGAAAATGGCAAGCCATTTCAGTATCTTTGCCGAGAAAATCCCAAATAGAGTCATGAGAGTCAGACACTACAGCAACAACTAAACAGCCACCACACCAAACAAATTTGTGGTAGTTCCAGTTAGGCATTACAACTATATATGCAGGTGTCATCTCTTACCTGAGATCCAGTCCCACATCTTCAGTTACCTTTTGGTCATTTCCACCTGGATGGCCTATAGGCATCTCAAATGTCCAAAATATACTTATATTTTCCTTGTTTAAATTTCATTTTATCTGTGGAGTTTACCATCATTCATATAGTCATATCCACATTTCTAACCTAGGGGTCATCCTTGACTCTTCACTCTTACCTCCCAAGTTCAATGAATTATTGAGTCTTGTTGATTTTATCTCCACAATATATATTGAATCTGTCACTTTCTTTACACTCATATGTCTACCATCCAAATTCATGGCCTCATTATATCTAGTCCGGGATAGTATTTCAATTTTCTTCTAATTGACCTGCCACTGCTAGTCTTTTTCTTCTCCAATTCATTCTCCATGAAGCTACCAAACTAATACTCCTAAAGCATAAATTTGACCATGTCATTTCCTTGATCAAGAATCGTCATTTTGGCAATTGCATGGAGAATGGATTAGACAGGAACAAGAGTGTTTCACTGATATTTTAGCAAGTATAACAAGAGCCTTGCATGGAAGTATTGCCCCATCATGAAAGTCACCCTGGGTTCTTTAATTTATGCCAACAGGACACAAGTCCTGGTAATATTTATATGATACCAAGTGGGAAAGGTTTTGAGTGCATATTCACTAATGAATTTATTATAAGACCAATTTAAGTTAAATTTGAAGAATCTCATCATAGGATGGGATTTTGGCCATGGGAACTCTCACTTATAAAGCTTGCAATCTACATTGGTCAAGGGAGTGCCTGCATTGAGAACATCTGCAATAATTGAGAATAGAAGTGCTCAGAGACCTACCTCACAATATTGTAAAAGAATTACAATAATAACAATATTGCCACAATATTGTTATTATAATTACTATAGCAATGATATAACAAAATTATAATAATAATATTTATAGAACATATAGCACTGTATAATTGTGATATGCTACTACTAACAGTAATTAGTAATAGTAGTATTATCATTGCTACTACTGAGAGTCACTATGGGATAATGGGGGAGGACATGGTGTCAATTCTTGCCTTCATACTTCTTTGACATTGGGTAAATTATTTAACCTCAAGAGTATTGCACTCTAGAAAACTTTCTAAGACTGAGAGTTGCAGCAAGAATGCCATTCAGAATTCATAGGTGGAGGCCCTTACTAGGAGTTCTCTACACTTAAATATATACACATATACATATATAGACACATATATTTATCATATAATCACATGTTCAGTTAACAAAAAATTATAAGAGTAATAGGGGGAATGGTGGAATAGTAGAAACAGTGTCAGCTCTTTCAATTGGCATATTCTGACTTCCTACTTACTTCACACATATGTAATATGTCAGGGAAACTCCTGGGATGAGAATATTCTAGGCTTCCATATCAAAGAAAAACATTGCAAAATGAGGCAGCTTGTATGCTTTTAATTTGGCGTGTTTGTGTGTATGTGTGCATGTTGTGATCAATTTGAAATGTATATGGTTCCCAGAAGTACTTCTGAAAACAAAGCTTACCATCGTTGCCCTTGTTATGCAGAATCTGTTATGACAAAATTGAATTCCCTCATGAACTTATTTCACTTGACTGTTTTGCTCATACTCTCAGCGTGATGCCCTTTTGTTTATCCCATTCACACTCTCCATCACTGTCCTGGATGGGCTCAAGTCCCAGTCAAAACCATAGCCAGAATTTGGTAAATAGATGCAAATTTCTCTGTCTATGGTTCTGCTCCTCTATTTTCTCCAAAGTCCACCCACAAGACTCTTAATACCCTTACCCTGGTTCACTTCCAGCCAACAAGGACCAAACCAGGGGTAGAGCTGAGAGAATTTTTAAAGTTCAATGTTTTTTTCCTAAATTATTTTATTTTGTTTCCTTGTCTTCCAATCTTGGGGAATCCCTCTCTACCCTGTGGTCCTTCTATAAAAAGCCACATAATATAACTTAAATTACCACAAATATATTAAAAAAATTAGTAGCTCCATCCTAAAAAGAATGGAAAGTTTAACAAGAGTACAATAAAAGAAGGATTTTAAATGGGAAAGCTATCTCTAAAGCAAACACCTAATTGGCAAAGAGGCAACTTTCAGTTAGGTAGCTAACAAGCTAAACACTTTTGATGACACAAAATTAACGCCGTGACACAGGGAAAGCCTGTTTTATTTGGTATTTTATGTGCTATGTGACAATTTAATTAAACTTTGAAGGAATCCAAGCAAATAATTCCCCCAGGAAATAAACCAAGAATGTTACTCTGTCCTGTCTCCTAAGGACTGTGGCAAGCAAGAGGGAACATTTAACTCTTTTGCATTTTACAATGCTATAAACTCAACTTTTGCCTCAAAATTAATGAGCAAGATTGAATTACACCAGAAATGGCCTCTCTCACCTCTGGGAATTAAAAGACATCAATGTGGGCTCTTGAAATGAAGTAAGGTAGTGACTTTTCACAACTATCAAGCCTCCTACTATAATATCACTTATATCAAAATATTCCCATGCATACACACATTCTGTAACAGTTTTATTCATTATTTTGTATGTGCGTTATGGACATTTTTGTCAATCTAGTAAAGTCTATGGGCCCTTTCTCAGAATAATATTTTTAAATGCATAAATAAAATACACAGGATTACAAAGTAAACCAGTTATATTATAAAACAGTTCTATCTATCATCTGTCTGCCTCTATATCTATCTATCTGTCTATTTATCTATCTATGTAATGTTCCTGGACTCTAAGTTAGGAACTCTGACTCTACAGTTATCCTAGATAGGTTTGTGTGATCTCATGTAAGTGCCTTCCACCAAAGGAAGTGTGTTAAAGCAGAGAGCCCTGGATTGGGAATCAGAAAATTTTGGATATGAGCTCTGGTTCTGCCGGTAGACTATGAGCCCATAATCCAGTCACTTAAATATTTTAATCTTCACTTTCTTTTTTTGTTTATTTGCACTTAATAGTATTTTTCCAATTGCATGTAAAGATGCCTTTCAACATTCATTTTTTTTAAGATTCTGAGTTCCAAATTTTTCTCCCTACCTTCCCACCTCCTTAAGACAGTAAACAATCTGATATAGGTTGTACATATACAATCATGTTAAACATATTTCTACATTAGTCATGTTGTGAAAGAAGAATCAGAACCAAAGGGAAAAATCATGTGAAAGAAAAAACAAAAAAACAACCAAAAAAGTGAAAACAGCATGCTATGATCTCAGTTCAGATTTCACTAGTTCTTTCTCTGTATGTGGATGGCATTTTCCATCAAGAGTCTTTTGGAATTGTCTTGGATCATTGTATTGCTGGGAAAAGCTAAGTCTATCATAGTCGATCATCATGCATATTACTGTTCTTGTAGACGTTCTCCTGATTTTGCTCACTTTACTCAGCATCAGTTCATGTAAGAAAGGAGGCCATTTTCCTAGACACAGAATACAGGAGGGGGAATAATGTTCATTGATTTTGGAAAGATAAATGGAGGTCAATTTGTAAAGGGCATTAAAAGCTAAACAGAAGACTTTCTATTTTATCCTAGAAGCAATTGGAAGACTTGGGAATGTTTCATTATTGTAGTCACGGTCTCTTCTATGCTTAAGGAAAGTAACTTTGGTAGGAAATATGTAGGCTGGACTTGAATAGTAAGGACTTGAAGCAAGGAGCCCATTTCAGGTACTTCGATACTCTGGGTGAGAGGCAGTGAGGGCCTGAACTAAGCTGGTTATTGTGTGGGTGGAGAGAAGGGGGTAAGGATAGGATGTGAGAGGTGCTACAAAGGAAGAAATGGCAAGATTTGACAACTGATTAGATAGGTGGAGGCAGGGAGAATGAAGAACTGAGGGCAATCCTGACTGAGGTAATGAACCTGGGAGACTTGAAGGATGTTGTTGCCTTCAACAGAAAGAGAGAAGTTTATCTAGCTCCTACTACATGAAAAGAATGGAGGTTTTTGAACCTCTTCAGCAGGGTGGTATACTCTAGGCCAATCAGAAGGCATGCTAAAAATGCTTCCCTGGTGCCATGGCCATGAGCAAATCATATAATCTGGATAGGTCTGTGTGATCTCATGTAAGTGCCTTCCCCCAAAGGAAGTGTGTTAAAGTAGAGAGCCCTGGATTGTAAAATGGGGAGACAGACCTAGATAGCTTCTGATCGTCCTTCCAGCTTTAATTCTATGATCTTATAATCATTTGATCCTATGAACTAGACAATCTCAACATTTTAATTTACTATGGTTCTATCAAGTTTTCTCCCTTTTGCATCATCTTTCTGTAGATAACTTTAGAATCTATATCTCCAGCTATGACTTAAACTCAAGGCATACATTTCAATTGTCTCTTTGAAGGGGAAAGAATAAGTATTTCTGTGGTGTCTACTGTGTGCCAGTAAAATGTAGTGCTAAGCTCTTTGCAAATATTTTATTTTACCCTTATTGACATTACCACCTAGATTTCTCACCAGCACAAAATCAGCATGACTAAAACTGGACTCGTAATTTTCCTCCTAAACCTCATATTCTTCCTAAATTTTCTGTTTCTTAACCATTTTGCCCTTCATTTTCACTAGCTGTAAATTTCATTCAGTTAATCAAGCAATAAGCATTTGAGTATCAGCTATGTTCCAGGCATTGGGAATGCAAGTAGAAGAGAAATTAAACAATCTCTACTCACAAGGAGTTTATATTCTAATAGGGAAGAAAGTGTACTTCTATATACATACATATACACATATATATATACACGTACATATATATATATATATATATATACACACAGATATACACTACCATCCATCCACACACCTGTTCCCAAACATTGGTACAATCTTTGGATCTTTCCCTTTCTCTTGCCTATCCCATTCAATCTGTCACTAATAATAATGGATCAGATTTATATAGGGTTTTAAAGTTCACAAAACAATTTTCATTTAATTCTCTCAACAACCTTGTGATGTAGGTATAATTCTACCTGTTTTACATATGAGGAAACTGAGTCTTAGAGAGATGAAGAGATTTGTCCAAGGATACACAGCTAGTAGATATCTAAGGTGGAATTCAAAACCAGTCTTCTTAGCACCAAGTTCATCAATCGATCTCTCCACAATATATATTAAATGAATTCTCCTCCTGTCTGTTTTTACTTCCCTCTCTTTAGTTCAGGCCCATAGCACCTTTTACTTAGACAATTACAGTATCTGTATTTTTCTGATTTTGATTTCTACCTTCATGGAACCCCCATCTGAGACCTGGAAAAAAAACTTGGAAAGAACTTCAGACATCATCTAGTCCAGCCTACACAAGAATCCCCTTTACAATATTCCAGAAAACTGGAATCCAGTCTGTCTAAATATTCCAGTGACAAGAAATCCACTATATACTGAAGCATCCCATTCCACTTTGGGGCAAATTCAATTTAGAAGAAGCTTTTCTTTACATTGAACTGAAATCTGCCTCTCTCAGACTTCCACCCCATTACTCCATGGTGCCAAACAGAACAAGTGTAATTTTTCTTCCTTATTATAAGCTTTTCAAAAACATTGAGTTAGTGATAGTGCTGGCTCGAACCCCAAGTGTTCCCTCTAAGAACTGTCTGCAAGCTCAGGCTTTGAAATACTTTAGTTTATGTGTTGCTTCTTTGGTTTCTGCATCTATAAAATGGGAATGAGATATGAATTGCTGTGCGCTAAGTGCTTATAAACAATAAAGCACCATAGATGTGAGTTATTATTAATTAGTACATTCATCCAGGCAGTCACATAAGAGAGCAGTGGTGAATGAACTGTTCTCACAAGGGGTGAGGACCAGGGGATTCTGCATTTGTCTCTATGGGGCCTGAGAACCCTGGTTGCTTTATTACTGGCCATGTATAATTTACAATGCCTGCATGGGGCTTGTCTGTGTTCTTAGCTTTAGGAGCATTTCATAGTGTGGCACAGGTATGGCCCCAGACCCCCTAACATGTAGACTATAGATGTGATATTTTATGTACCAAATGCACTACCCCCTTCTCTTTCTCTGTGCTCACACTATCTGTCCTTTCTCTTCTCTTTCTGGACTTCTGTTACTATCCCTTCAACCTGTATGGGCTGTCTCTCTCAATCTAAACTTGACAATGGCAGGTCTAGGATTTTTCCTTCCCAAGAGCGGAGTAGGTAGGAGAGGATGGCGTTGATAAGGCACATGACCTTGATTCAAATTCTCTCTCAGGGCCCTAGGAGCAATTAGTGTCAGATACATTCTCACAACTTGACACTGTAGCTCCTGGGCCCCCACAAATCTGCTTCTCATTTATAAAAAAAAAAAAAAAGTAAAACCACTGACTTTTAAACATGAAATATTTACTGAACATTAAGGCAAAAGCAACAATAATCGTAACATTGACTCAATATAAAGCAAAATAGGAATAATTAAAGCATCATAGTCCCTTATACAGTGTCTTGTGGGAGACTGTGGTCATATATCAATAGAAAACTATTGGACAGGTGTAAGTGAAGAAACATATATTTAGGACATCTTACAACTTTAACTGCAAGCCTTGATATTTTTGGTTCATTTAGGAACAATCTGTACCTCATAAGGCTGCTTTTCTACTGACACCTGTCCTTTTGGCCCTCATTTTTCTTAACTGTAGGAAGTCACTTGTCTTCCTTTAGTGAAGGAAACAGTGATAAACTCTTTTCTTTTGCCCCCAATAGGACACTGAAGTTTTTCTTTTAAAAAAAAATTCAAATGTGTGTGTGTATGTAATAGTGTCTCTCTCTCTCATCTACCATACATCCATGCATCCATACATCCATGTTTCTGCAATCTATCTGTCTTTCCATCTCTAGCTAGCATCTATTTAGCCATCAATCCATAAATCTATCATCTATTGATCCATATATCTAGCATCTATCTCAGTTTTCCATCTCCTGTCTAGCATGTCTATCCATACATCCATTATCTATATATCTCTATCTTTATCCAGCATCTATGTATACATGCATCTATCATCTATCCATATATGTACCTATCACCTATATATCTCCATCTCTATCATCCATCCCTCCATGTTTTCCATCTCTATCTAGCAAATATTCATCTATCCATCTATATATTTATCTATCATCTATCTATATATCTAGCCAACCATCCATATATCTATCATGTATCTATCACCTATCCATGTTATTTATCTATCATTTATCTATGTCTCCTTCTTTTCTCTTTCTTCCTTCCTTCCTTCCTCCCTCCCTTCCTTCCTCCCTCCCTTCCTCTCTCCCTCCCTCCCTCCCTCCCTCCCTCCCTTCCTTCCTTCCTTCCTTCCTTCCTTCCTTCCTTCCTTCCTTCCTTCCTTCCTTCCTCTTTTTCTTTCTCAACATTGTACTTGTTCATTACAAGCACTTCTCAGTTTGACTCTCTGGGAAATGCAGAGCAACTGACTTAGCTTTTTATTCAATGGGATTGGGTTTTTTTTCAGTCATCTTTGAGCAAAACCAAATCATTTCTCTAGTATTCGAGACCACAGCAATATAGATGCGAAGCTTATTTTACTCCTTCTGACCTTTCCCCCATCTCTAAGTCCACCCCTGCCCTCAAACTATAGAGGGCAATAAGAGGTCAACCAGGCACTCCCTTGAGAATTTGGCCTTCTCTCAGGCTGTAGATGGCACTAGATAGCCTATTTTGTACAAAATCTAGCAACTGAAGAGCTTTCTTGGCTGATCTAACCTTTCTCCAGCCAACCAATAAGTGATGACTTTTGTTTTTCAATCAGCAAGTTCTTAACAAAAGAGCAGTTTCTTTCCTAGCCTGCCATATGTTGTCCTTATCTTTTTATTAGTCCCCTGCTCAGCTTATTGTATTACTTATCTTTCTGTCTCTTCTTTTCATTTTTATCTCTTCCTATATCTTTAGTTTATTAAATTAGAGTTCTCTGGTAGTTAGTGATTTATCTTTACCATGTAAGGTAAAACTCAAGAAGCTTTTGGTTAGTTATGAACCCAACCATCTTTATACAATTTTCTCATAGTCCCTAACCTGTTAATTGATAGTTTTAAACTTAAATTAAAGTTATAAACTTAATCTTAAAAAAACAGAAATATGCAGATAAGTTCATGAACCATAATGCCCTACAATCATTTCGTTAATCAGTTTTCAAACAGGTTCTCTCAATTCATTTTTTTTTCCTAAAGGGAAGTTCTCGAAGAGGTTTTCATAAGTCCATTTCTCTTCAATTATTTAAAATTTATTTTTTTTTCTGAAAGATAATTTCTTCACCATTTTATTAAAAAAAGTTTTACTTACACAAATGTTGTTTTATTGCACCCTTTCAGTAACCAAATGGTTCACATGCAAAAAAGGCAATACCTTACAATCATAGGATAATAATGCTAGCTAGATGGCCCAGTGGATTGAGAATGGGCCCTGGATCTAGAAAGGCCTAACTTCAAATCTGACTTCAAGACAGTAGCTAGGCGACCTTGGACAAGTCACTTAAACTCTATCTCTATAAAATGGGGATAACAATAGCACCTACCTCTCAAGGTGGTAAGACTAAAATGTGCTCTTTGTAAAGTGCTTTGCATATCTTAAACACTATATAAATTCTAGTTATTATTAATTATTATTATAACTGGAAGGGACCTCAGACATTCACTGGTGAAAACTTCTCATTTAAAATATACGGAGACTTAGGCCCAGGGAAGTTAGTTGACTTGCCCAAGTTAACATGGGCTCCCTTTGGTGTATGTGATTAGATTATAAAGGAATATATAATAAGAAATCTGAGAATCAGAATGATAAAGTAGAAAGACTTCATGAGAGGATTTGATTAAAAAAAAAAAAAAGGGCCTGAGTGCATAGCTCTGCCACCTACTACCAGTATGTCACAACCACTTTGCTACTCATTTTCCTTATCTGTAAAGTGAGGAGGTTGAACTAGATATCCTCCAAGTAAATCCCTTAAATTTTAATGATTTGGTAATATGAAGATTTACTTCAGTGACCTGCTACGCAAAAAATGACTTTAATGACTATATTATAGTTGTCAGTGATAGTTGCTGCTGCTATTACTACTACTACCATTACAATAACACCACCACCACCACCACCACCACCACTACTACTACTACATGTTCCACATTACTTTGGAATCCCCTATATGCACAGGTTCAGTGAAGGATGCTTTTGGAGGTCACAATTATGCAAATATATATCAAGTTCACTTTGAGTTAGTTCTCTACTAAGACCAGAAAAGCTTTTAATTAGGGCAGAATAGAAAAGTAAACGACATAAGAAAACTCCTTCACACACAAATTGTTCCACAGATTCACATGTTGTCTTCAGAGAAGGAATCTTGCCTAGAAAATCTATGCTATCATGATAACAGATTGGCACCATGTCCAGGATCAGTTAGACGGCTTCTCATGACTTCATCTCCCAACAACTTCCTCTCCTTACTGCTGCTCCACTCTGCATCTGTAGTTGCTAATCTGCCCTACCTGTAAAGCGGATGTTTACTGCTTCTCTGAAAAGCTATGGTCCTCATTTCCTAGAGATGTTATCTACGTCTTCATGTCCACTAAGCAGCTGTCATTTTGTGCTGCAACTGGTCACCTGTTTTGGGGGTTCCTCCTTCAAAGCGAGTGTTATTGCTTTTATTTTTTTTTTCCCACCACCACTAGCATCCCATTTAATAAAACAGGCAGGGTTACTGGTGACAGGGAGGGGAAAGGGCGAGGAAGTATTACCATTTACAACCACAGAAAACCTCTGTAGATGGCTGCCAGCTGTTAGCAGTCAGGAGGGGCACGGGGAGGGGCAGGACTGACCCTAGCACTGGCCGGCAGCAGCAGGCGGGGCCCGGGGCGCCGCCGCACCTATTTGTAAAGGATGTCATAGTGTCCGGGTCTGTAGAGCAGACACACCTTGGGCTCGGAGTCCTCAAGGAAGATGTGGGGGTTGGTGGTGCCACCCTCACCATGGTCCATGTACTCCACCCGGATGGAGACTCCGAGGGCCTGCGCCAGCGCCATGATGTGGATGTGGTCACTCTCCTTGCACATGGGCTCCACCTCCCGCCCACAAAACTCCTTGACTGTCTGTCCGCCCTCGATGAAATGCTGGAAGAACTTGCTTTCGCGCTGCAGGTAGCCGGAGGTGAGCAGCCGCAGGTAAACCACCAGGTAGTTGGAGGTGCTCTGGTCATTGAAGGCGGCCAGCAGTTTGGCCACGGAGGTCCCCCTCTCCACCTGCTCGATCAGGTCCATGAAGGTGGCATGGAAGTCTTCAATGCTGAAGTTGGCGAAGCCCTGAGACACCAGGTCCTCCTTGCTCCTGGCAGTGAGGGCTTTGACCCTCTGCAGCTCCTCGCTGTTCTCCAGGACAGCCTCCAGCTGCGAGAACGCGAAGGCTCGATAGAAGCAGTTGCCATCGGGCCTGGTCTTTGGGATGCAGGAATAGTTCTTGTGTAGGTGCGTGATCTTCTGTTGGTAGATGGTGTCGTCTTACCCATACTCCTTGTAAAGCACCGAGAGCTCCAGCCGCTCAGAGACCAGTGGACTCTGCATGGCGATCTCCTGCAGAATGCCGTCCTGCTGGGCCAGGATGGCTTCGTCGTAGGCCAAGGAGGTGGCTCCTTCATTGTTGCTTTCCAGTGGGTCCACTTTCTGCTGCTGGGCTTCCTCTGCCGCCATCTTTAAACAGCATGTTGACTGCCTAGGCAACATGGATTCGTGGAACTGCTCAACGTCTTTTTAACTTTGTCAATCCCATAGCCCCATCAGCTTGGCCCACAAAAGGAGCTTATGTCAAAAACTCCTTTTCCCCTAACCTACTCACCACCTTCCCTGAACAAAGGTAAGTCTCCTGGGACCACTGGATAGTTAATTGTGAGGAGTAAATTCTTTCCAACTGCTGACATTCCTCTGACAGCTTACATGATTGTATTATCCATTACCTTGAAGATTTAGTACAGTTCAAGGAGAAATTTAGCAACACTAAAAGGGAAGAAGATGAGGTCCAGATGTCTGTGCTGCTAAGCCAAGGTCCCTGTCCCTTTTTCATTAATGCTGTGCCTTTTAAACCCAATTCCCTGAGGCTTTCAACTGTTGCCCTGGTACCACTTAATGGTTACTTTTTGGGCCCTCCTGGCTCAGACTGAATGTAAAAATAGTAATTGTTTCTCTTTTGGCCAGCAACCCTGAGATTTCTTCCCTTCCCAGTTTGTTTTTTTTTTTTTTAATTAAAGGGGCCATCCCTTGAATCACTTCTAAAACAAGCCTATTCTCTTGAATGAGCATTGCCTCACTCAAAGTGAGACCTTGGAAAGACCTTAGCTTAAAAAGGCCATCGTCTCTTACTGCATCCTAGGCCATCTTCAGTTGTCTGAATCTATATCTGGCCACTGGACCCAGATGGCTCTGGAAAAGAAAGTGAGGGTGGTGACTTTGCACAGCTCTCCCTCACTCAGATCCATTTAATTTGCAAGTCATGTCATCATATTCCTGATATCATGATTCTCTTTGAGAATGAAGAACAAACCACAGTATCATCTCCAGTATTCGTACTATCATAGATTATTGTAGATTTAGAACTGGAAGAAATCATGGTTGTGTTCTAGCCCAGCCCCTTCACTTCAAAGGTAAAGAAATTGAGGTGCTAGGAAATTACTTACCTGATATAATAGAGGCAGAGAGTAGAAGACCAGCGATTGGATCACAGCTCCTCCAACTCGAAATCTACTGATCTTTTTATGATTTAATATTGCCTCAGTATCCTTAGCATTGTCAGTATTATAGTTGAATACTTCAATGTTTGACAATTTCTTCAGTGTGAATATTCCTTCCACCAATGATGATGGCAACCTTTCTTTGATTTAGTAAAATGATCTTTTACAGTTACTGTGCCAAAAATCTAATCTCCCTGTAACCAACCTAGTCATAAATTATTATGAATTTAACTCAGCTGATCCTCAGACAATAGCCATTCAGCCCTCCTTGGTGCCTTTGCAATGTTGTTGGACTAAGCAAAGCTTAGACTCTGATGACATAACCTTTCAGTCCCCAGGATCACCTCTGTTTTGCAAAAAATGTTTGTGTTATTGTCAATATTTTTATTATCATTAAAGAAGGGTTAAGTGGGGAGTATAGAAGGAAGAAAAATCTGGACGAAGAGGTGAAAAGAAAGGGGAAATAAGAGCTGAAGATAGGAAGTGGTATGAATAAGAAGGCAGGAGAAGAGAAGGAAAGTAGAGGAGAAAAGGGTGATAAAGGGCACAAAAGAATGGCACAGGGTCCCCTGACTTCACTTTTAGCCAGCTCCCATAGGCTAGGCCTGCTTAGCATTGGAGATATTCTGCTGCATACTTAATGATTTATAATGAGTACATGAGAAAGCCATTAAAAACTAATTCATCATCGCCAGGCCAAATGATTTGCAAACATCTGTTATCCTGTGTGCTCCCTCCTGGGAATATAATTTCCAAGGGTTGAAAGGTTCTCCTAGTGTACATATTGAGAGTAAAGACAAAGGCAGCAACATCTAAGTCACTAGTATTACCCACTAGGTGATCAATTACAGTGAAGGCTAAATCTTTCTTATTGACCTGCCCAGACCAGGAACTGAAACTTTCTATATGTATATTTCCCTTGGAATTACCAGGAAAGAGAGACATCTCTGCTCTGTATCATGAGACTCAGCCAAGTTTAGGAGAAAAAAAATCAATCTGAAATTGCATTGTTTCTATCTGAAAGAAAAGGACCCTCATGTCCTGGCTAGTGGCATACCAAAATAATGATAACTAACATTTCTAGAGAACTTTAAAGTTTCTAGAATATTCTCCTGACTGCAAGATGGTAAATTAGGGGGAACAAATAAAGGATATCCCAAAAGTCTCAGTGCAGAAATTTCACTTAAACTTTTGAGATGCTCTGGATTATTGTCACCATTTTGTTGATAATGACATGAGGGACACAACAAGTAATTTAATCTCTAGGGCCACTTCTAGTTCCAAATTTTATGACATATCTATATGATGTCCTCAAGACCATTCAGCTATTGATTATAAGAGCTAGGGATATAATCTCAGTACTGTTGGCTGCAAGTTGATTTTCATAACAGCAATAACACTACTGGAACCCCAGTATAACTCATAGTTATATAGAACATCCCTTAAAATGAGTACCCCCTACATCTTGTGTTTGATCAACATTTATTTCATTCTTGAGTCACAAAGAGCCATTGCAAAGAAGAACTCCTTAAGAAGCAGAATTGTTCACATTGAAATAGAGGTACAAAAATTCACTGAAAAGAAAAACTCCTTTAAAAGAATAATTGAACAAATGGAAAAGGAGGTTAAAACTTCACCAAAGAAAATAATTCCTTAAAAATTAGAATTAAGCAAGTAGAAGCTAATGCCTCCTTGAGACAAACAACAACAAATCAAAAGAATGAAAAGAAAATGTGAAATATCTCATTGGAAAAATAACTGACCTAGAAAAGAAATGCAAGAGAGATTATTTAAGAATTATCAGACTACCTGAACATTATGATCTTTTAGAAAGCCTATGTGTTATAGTTTTAAAAATTATCATGGAAAACTGCCCTAATGTCCTAGAACCAGATGGTAAAATAGAAATTGAAAGAATTCACTGATCTTCTGAAAGAGATACTGAAATGAAAATTCCTAGGATTATTATAGACAAATGACAGAGATCCCAGGGCAAGGAGAAATTATTGCATGTAGCCAGAAAGAAATAATTCAGATATCAAAAAGCCACAATCAGGATAATACAAGATTTAGCAGCTTCTGCATTAAAGGATTAGAGGACTTGGAATATGATATTCTGGAAGGCAAAGGGACTAAGATCAAAACCAATAATCACCTACCCAACAAAACTGAGTATAATCCTTCAGGGGAAAAAATGGATATTTAATGAAAATGAGGATTTTCAAGCATTCCTGATGAAAAGACCAAAGCTGAATAGAATATTTGATTTTCAGATACAAGACTCAAGAGAAGGATAAAAAAGAGGAAAGAAAAATCACAAGGGATTCACTAAGGTTAAACTGTTTACATTCCACATAGGAAGATAATACTTGTAATTACTAAGAATTTTATCATTGTCTGTTAGAAGGAGTGTACATAGATTGAGGGCACAGGTGTAAGTTGACTCTTATAGGATGAAATAAAAAAAATAAAATTCAGGGGTGAGAAAAAGAGGGAGAAGAAAGAAGAGAGGTAAAATGGGATAAATTATCTTACATGAAGGAGGTGTGAATGAACTTTTACAGTGGAGGGAAAGATGACAGAGTGGCAGGCAATGCCTGAACCTTACTTTAATTGGAATTGGCTCAAAGAGGGAATACCATACACACTCAGTTGGGTATAGAAATTAATCTTACCCTACAGTGGGGTAGGAGGGGAGGGGGATAAGAAAAGGGAAGTGGATGATAGAAGAGAAGACAGGTTGAAGAAGGTGGTAGTTGGAAGCAAAATACTTTATTTTGTTAAACATAAAACATTTACTAAATGATAAGACAAAAGCATTAGTAATCAAAACATTTACTCAGCAGAAGATCAGAACAGGAACAATCACAATAAATCTATTCACCATAAGTGTATATACCATTTAATGCAGCATTATGAGGAGAGAATGTGGGCATACACAGAAACCTAGGGGAAGCACCTTATGGGGAAGTCCATTTGTTCAGAACAATTCACAGCTCTGGGCTATAGGCATGTATGTGTGTGTAATATGTGTGTGTGTATGTATAGGCTATATGTCCTCAGTCTCTTCAGGAAGAATCTATCACACAGAGTCTTTCTTTAGAAGCAAAAATACTTTTGAGGAGAAACAGGGTGAAGGGAGATATAGAGAAGAATTAAAAGGGGAAAAAGAATGGAAGGAAATGTGCAGTAATCATAATAGTTAATTTTGAAGGGGCTGAACTGACTCAAAATGGAAGGGGATAGCAGAATGGATTAAAAATCAGAATCCTACAATATGCTGTTTATAAGAAACACACTTGAAGCAGAGAGACACGCACAGAGTAAAGGTAAGGGGCTAGAGCAGAATCTGTTATGCTTCAGCTGAAGTTTAAAAAAAAAAGCAGCCACAGCAATCATGATCCTAGACAAAGCAAAAGCAAAAATACACCTAATTAAAAGAAGTAGGAAGAGAAACCACATTTTGCTAAAAGATAACATAGACAATAAAGTAATATCATTTCTAAACATATACACATCAAATGGTATAGCATCCAAATTCTTAAAGGAACAGTTAAATGAATTACAGAAGGAAATAGACAATAAAACTATACTAGTGGGAGACCTCAACTGCCCCCTCTAAGAGCTAGATAAATTCAACCAGAGAAATAAGTTTAGGAGATGAATAAAATTTTAGAAAAGTTCTATATGATATACCTCTAGAGAAAATTGAATGGAGACAGAAAAGAATGACCCTTTTTCTAAATGGTACATGACACCTATACAAAAATTAACCATGTAATAGGGCATAAAAAACTCACAAAAAATGCAAAAAACCCCCAGAATATTAAGTATATCCTTTTTTAGATAATAATCTAATAAAATTACATTTAATAAAGGGCTCTGGAAAGAGATTAAAAATTAATTGGAAACTAAATAATCTAATTCTAAAGAATGAATGTGTCACATAACAAATCGTATAAATAGCCCATAATTTCATTAAATAAATTGGCAACAGTGAGAAAACATTTAACATTTTTGTGGTGCAGCCAAAGCAGTACTTAAGGGAAATTTTATTTCATTTAAATTATACTTTTTATTTATTTAATATTATAAATATAACATTATCTATACAAATTATATATAAATAATATTATTTATTTAAATTCTACTTCTAAATGATTACATCAGTAAAATAGAGAAACAGCAGACCAATGAATTGGGCATGCAACTAAAAATACTAGAAAAAGAATAACAGGGGGCGGAGTCAAGATGGCGGAGTAGAAATAGGTCCTCTGCTCTGCTCCTGGCTTCCACCTTCCCCAATTCATGTAAAAGGGGACTCTAAACAAACTTTGGAGCTACGGAACCCACAAAATGACACAGAGAAGCTAACCTCCCACTGAGGACAGCCCCAAAGACCTGCAGGAATCGGCCAATGCAGAGTTCTGGACTCCAGATCACCAGCAGCTGTGGTCGTTTCCAGATTTATCAACACATAGATGTGAAGGACAAAGTGAGAGGTTGTATCAGCAATGCCATATTCACAATGCCTATAGAGATTACAAATATGCTGATATAATTATCCATTACAAAATACGTCATGTTTGCCATATGAGGAAATAAACTAGAAAATTTATTAAGATACCAAAAGACTGAGTCCCAAAACCAGAAAGTGAAAGCCATCAGAGTAGTTATGATATTGGCACAGGTAGATAAAGTAGAAAGCACCCACATTTTCAAGCCTTTAAAACAGAACAGGCTACCTCAGGCAAAGGTCCTCCTCTCCCCACACACAGCAACCACCCAGCGTCCTGGAAGCGCGCTCCCAGCAGCTCCGGCCCCTGGCAGTCCTCAGCAGGAGTCCTTAGCAGTCCTAACTCAAAAAGGGCTTCGCGCTGCCACTGCCTCTGCTGCTGCCGCCGTCACCACCACCGCCAGCCACCGCAAGAACGCTAGCTTGGCTTCCGCTTCCTCTTGCTCCGCCCCTTCCTGCTACGTCAGCAAGTCCAACAGGGCATGGAAGATCTTTAAATCCCATAACCCTTACAGAGGTCAGTGCAGTATGGACTTTGGGACCCAGTAGTTGGGAGTGCCTCAGCTTTTGCCCCCGGGGCAAGAAGTCGCTGAGGGCTGCAGTGCAGCTGCCACTGCCATGTGGCAGTTTCAGCTCCTGGCCTGCAGAGTGTAGGAGGGCCAAGCGATCAGCCTGAGTGGTAATTGCTCTTGCTTTTACCTGCTTGGATCTGGATTGCGGTCTAGGGTGGAGGTCCTGGGGTGTGTGTCCAGCTTGCCAGAGCATGTGGAGGCTTCAGCAAGGGCTCCCAACTAATACCTCAGGCAGCTGAGAAAACCCCAGCATTTGGGACGGAAGCTCCCCTGTCTGGTGGCAGAGTCCTACTGTGGCAAAAAGCCCAGGGGTCAAGTGACTGAGTGGCGACATGACCAGGCAAAGGAAGCAAAATAAAGAGTACGCCAACTTTACCCTCCTATTTTGGTGACAAAAAGGATTAGAGCATGGAACAGGGGGGAGACAGTGAAGTCAGAACTCCTGCACCAAAAGCTTCCAAGAAAAATACAAGCTGGTTATAAGCCATAGAGGACCTTAAGAAGCAAATAAGAGAAGTGGAGGAAATGTTGGGACGAGAAATGAGAACAATGCAAGAAAATTATGAAATGACAGACAACAGCCTGACTGAGGAAAATAACACCTTAAAAACAGAGTAACTCAAATGGCAAAAGAGGCTCAAAAAAGGCAATGTGGAGAAGAATGCCTTAAAAAGCCGAATTTGCAAGATGGAAAAATAATCTCAAAGGCTCACTGAGGAGAGTCATTCCTTCACAATTAGATTGGAGCAAATGGAAGCTAATGACTTTATGAGAAATCAAGATGCTATTAAACAGATCCAAACAAATGAAAGAAGAAAAGGCAATGTGAAATATCTCATGGGGAAAACCACTGACCTGGAAAATAGATCCAGGAGAGATAATTTAAAAATTATTGGACTACCTGAAAGCCATGATCAAAGAAAGAACCTAGAAATCATCCTCCAAAAAATTCTCAAGGAAAACTGCCCTAATGTTTTAGTACCAGAGGGCAAAATGGAGGTTGAAAGAATCCACTGATCACCTCCTGAAAAAGATCCCAAAAAGAAAACTCCTAGGAATATTACAGCCAGTTTCTGAAATTCCCAGATCAAGGAGAGAATATAACAAGCAGCCAGGAAAAAACAATTTGAATATTGTGGAAGCACAATCAGAATAACCCAGGATCTGGCAGCTTCTACACTGAGGGATCGAAGGGCTTGGAATATGATATTCTGGAGGTCAAAGGAGCTGGGGTTAAAACCATGAATCACCTACCCAGCAAAACTGAGTGTCATGTTTCAGGGGAAAATATGGTCATTCAGTGGAATACAGGACTTTCAAGCATTCTTGCTGAAAAAACCAGAATTGAATAGAAAATTTGACATTCAGATACAAGATGCAAGACAAGCAAGAGAAGGTAAACAGGGAAAAGAAACCATAAGGAACTTATCAAAGTGGAACTATTAACATCTCTACATGGAAAAAATGATAATTGTAACTGATGAAACATTCCTCAGTATGAAAATAGTTAAAGGGAATATATATATATGTATATATATATATACATATATATATGTATATATATATACATATATATGTCTATATCAGAGGGTATATGGATATATGAATATATATGTGAATGTGTATATATGTTTACAGGTAGACATACATAGAGGGCACAGGACTAATTTAATATGAATGGTTGATACTTAAAAGGTGAAATTAAGAGGTGAGAGAGGAATATAATGAGAGGAGATGGGGAGAGACAGAATGGGGTAAACTATCTCGTATAGAAGAGGCAAGGAAAAATGGTTACAATGGAGGGGAAGAATAGGAAGGCAAAAGTGAATGGTTCAACCTTATTCTCATTGAATTTGGCTCAGGGAGGGAATGAAATACACACTAAATAGTGTATCTCACCCTACAGGAGAGTAGGGGGGATGGGGATGAGAGGGGGGATGATGGAATGGAGGACAGGCTGGGGGGGACAGAAGTTGGAAGCACCCACTTTTGAAAAGGGATGGGATCAAAGTAGAGAATAGAACTAGTGGGAGGTGGGATAGGAGAGAGGGAAATATAGTCAGTCTTTCACAATATATCAATTATGTTAACATTTTGCATACGCTACACATGTACAACCTATACTGAACTGCTTATCTTTCCAGTAAGGGCAGGTGACAAGGGAGGAAGGGAATGAATCTGGAATTCAAAGTTTTAAAATCAAATGTTTAAATACACACACACACACACATATATACACATATATACATATACTATTAATAATACTATTTTACATGTAATTGGGAAATAAGATATACAGGGGAAAAACACAATAGAATATATAAATCATTGATTAATTTGAATGAAAAAAGAAGAAAATCACATTACCAATATCAAAAATGAAAAGAATAAATTCACCACCAAAGAAGAACTAATTAAAGTAATCATTAGGATTTATTTTGCCCAATTATGTGCCAAGAAGTGGATGGATATTTACAAAAATATATATTACCAAGATCAACAGAAGAGGAAATAAAATATTTACATAACACAATCTTAGAAAATTAAATGAACAAGTCATCGGTGAGCTCCCTAAGAAAAAAAATCCCAGAATCAGTTGGATTCACAAGTGAATTCTACCAAGCATTTAAAGAACAATTGTATAAACTATATGGAGAAATAGGCAAAGAAGGTGTCCTAAAAATTCCTTTTGTATTACAAATATGGTGCTGATTCCTAAACCAGGAAGAACAAAATCAGATCAATAAAGTATAGACCAATTTCCCTAATGAATATTGAAGCAAATATTTTAAACAAAATACTAGCAAGGAAATTACATAAATATATCACAAAGATCATATACTATGATCAGCTGGGCATCATACCAAGAGTACAGTGCTGGTTCAATATTAGGAAAGCTGTCAGCATAATTCACCATAAAAATCATATGATTATCTTAATAGATGCAGAAAAAGCTTTTGAAAATACTCATTCTTATTAATGCTAGGAAGCAGGGGAATAAATGGAACTATCCTTAAAAAGTTAAGAAGTATTTATTTAAAACCATTGGTAAGCATTATTGGTGAAGGGAATAACCTAGAAGTCAAGGGCAGGGGTGAAGCAAGGAAACACCATTATTCAATATTGTATTAAAATATTAGCTGTAGCAATAATAAAAGAAAAAGTAATTGAAGGAATTAGAATAGGCAATGAGAAAGCAAAACTATATCTGTTTGCAGATGATATGATGATATGCTTGGAGAATCCCACAGAATCAACTAAAAAACTAGTTGAAATAATTACAGCTTTAGCATAGTTGCAGGATATAAAGTAAATCCACACAAATCATCAACACTTCTATGTTACCAACACAGTCCAGAAGCAAGGGACAGAAAGAGAAATCCCATTTAAAATAACTGTAGACAATATAAAATTATTGGGAGTCTGTCTGCCAAGATAAGCCCAGGAACTATATGAACACAATTACAAAACACTTTTCACACAAATAATGTGTGATCTAAACAATTGGAAAAAATATTAATTGTCCATGGGTAGGATGAGCCAATAATAAAAATGACAATTCTACCTAAATTAATTTACTTGGTTCCAGAGCAATCAAACTACCAAAAATTATTTTATGGAGCTAGAAAAAATAATAACAAAATTCGCCTAGAAAAACAAAAGGTCAAGGATATGAAGGGATAAAATGAAAAAAAAAAAGGAAAACGATAGCTTAGATGTATCACATCTCAAATGATATTACAAAGTGGTAATCATCAAAACAATATGGTGGTACTGGCCAAGAAATAGAGTAGTAGATCAGTGGAATAGATTAAGTATATGACACATAGTAGCAAATGATCATAGTAATCTAGGTTTTGATAAACCCAAAGATCCACGCTTTTGGTACAAGAACTCATGGTTTGACAAAAAGTACTGGGAAAACTAGGGCAGCCAAGGTAGCATAAGTGGACAGAATGCTGGACTTGAAATCAGGAAAATTCTCATCACAATGTTCTAATTTCTAAGGATTTATGATGAAAAGTGCTATCCACCTTCAGAAAAATAGAACCAGCGGAGTCAGAACATAGATTGAAGCATACTTTAAAATTTTTTTCTATATTTTTCTTTTTGTTTGGTCTCTGTTTTCTTGCACAACTTGATTAATATGGAAATATGTTTTGTGTGACTGTAAGTTGCTTGTCTTCTCTGTGAGGCGGCAGGGGGAGGAGGGAAGAGAATTTAGAATTTTAAAAATTAATATTAGTTTTTACATGTAACTAGAAAAATATTAAAATAAAATTTTTTTATCTTAAGGAGGAAGCAGTCAAGTGACAAAGTTCAGTAAAGTCTGAAACCTCAGATTCTGAGAAACACTCAACCCATCCTTGTTTCCTTAAAACCAGTACATCAAGGATCCATGATTGCCTTAGTAAATTAATGCATAACAGTGAAAGAGCAGAAATAATTTTCTACTGGTGAGAGCTCTTGCCATTTTTGTACCCTCCTTTTATATTTTCCTCACATTTTAATATTTGGTGGGCCCAAATGACTTCCTTTTCTTCCATAGAATGCATAAATATGTGCTGATTTTGTTCACTAACCTCTGGTCACCTGGCCACAGGCAGTAAAGATGCCAAAGGAACAATAACAAGTTGGGTTTCTCCTTTCTCTTCGGAGTCGTTCTGCCTCATCCCTGCCTAGTCCTTCAATGCCAATATCTTCATTTTTTATCAGACAACAGTAACATTTGTTAAATTAATCTCTGCCCTGAACTTTACTCATCCCTTAGCTCAAATCCATGCCATTATGTTTCATTCAAAGACTGAAAATGCAATAAAAGAGGAAATTAAAGTGTGTTTCAGCCTCCATTGATCAACATAATGATTCTAAATGTATTGGATGTAAAAATGATGTACTAATTTAGCTTACTCTTCATTTTTACCCACAAACAAAGAAAACCACAGAGTGCCCCAGGGAAATGGAAACTTTGTGGTGCTCTACGTTTGAAACGTCTAATGAGTCTCTGTAAACTATGTCATGGTCTCTGATCCTTGAAAAAACAACAGCTTGCTCCTGTTGACAATGCACAGTGACCACATCTGTGAGAGAGCCTGTGGTCTGTTTGTCAGAACCCAGTAACACTCAAACAAGGGGTCACTTGTCTAATGCCTCATTAGAATAATTCAAGTTTTGAATTTCACAGATCTCATTCCTCAGCTAGTTGTAGCATCTCAGAGTTGTTTCTGCCTGCACATAGGAGCAACAGCAAATACTTGTTTTCTGTATATGTAATGTGTGCAGAATACAATCTGGTGGTATTCTACCAATGACATGCCTCTTGTGGCTTTGTGGGTATGCTCCTCAAGGGTTAGGGTAGTAAACTGCAAACATCCATACACCTGAAGAGATAAATGAGGTAGCCAGATGGCAAAGAGGATAGAGAACTGAACCTAGAGTCAGAAAGACATGAATTCAAATCTGGTCTGGGACACTTATTAGCTATGTGACCTCGGGCGAGTCAGTTAACCTCTCTCTCCCTCAGTTTTCTCATCTATTAAATGGGGATAATTACACTACCTCACTCCCAGAGTTGTTATAAGGATAAATTGAGATAATATTGGTAAAATGCTTCATAAACTTTAAAGTGCTCTATGCATGAATGGTAGTTATTATAAACAGCATTATATAATAAGGACATTTAGAGATATATAAAATTAAGTGCTATATGGGGGGGAGGTCATTAGCAGCTGGGGTATCAGGGAATGTCTCTTGGAGGAGAAAGCATGTGACCCGGACTTTAACGGATGGTTAAGAATTCAATAGGCAAAGAGAGAGAGTAACTTTCACAAGTGATTCCCCATGTCTGAGATGCACTCATTTTTCACCTTTGCCTGGTGTAATCCTTAGCTCAAAGTATTTAGCAGGTCCCATCTCTCACATGAAGCCTTTCCTTCAGGCCCTTGTCTTTTTTTTTTTTTTCTTTTTGGAGGGGGAAGGTAGGGCAGTTTGGGTTAAGTGACTTGCCCAAAGTCTCACAGCTAGTTTTTGTTTTGTTTTGTGTTTTTGTTTTTGGTGTTAAATATCTGAGCCCGAATTTGAATTCACGTCCTCCTGACTCCAGGGCCGGTGCTCTACTCACTGCGCCACCTAGCTGCCCCAGTCCTTGTCTTTTGAAACGACTTTGTGCTAGTTTTTCTTTACAGATTTTATGTTCATTTACTTATATAACCAAGGCATATCCCCACTAGAAATAAGCTCCTTTGTATACTTAACACCTAACGCATCATTGTGAATGTAGTAGACACTTGACATTTGTTGGAATAAATTGAATTATGTTACATTGCAGAACTGAATGCCTTGGAATCTGCACTATTTGGCTTCAAAACCAGCTTTTGATTTACTAGCTGTATGACCCTGGGCAACTTAAGCACTTACAGTATCAGTTTTCTTATCTGTAAAATGGGGATACTAGTTCTAGTACCTGTCTTATAGAGTTGTTGAGGTTGAAATGAAATCAGGTACTTAAAGCAGGATAAAAATAATAACCATTATTGTTAGTATTATTATTAGGCCAATGGACTTCCTTGTCTGCTAACTAGCATGCAACAGAAGATGTAACCCAAGTCCAAGGCCCTTATAAAACTTACATTCCTGTTAGGGGTGCCCCTTCCCTATAATATCTGTAACATCTTACTTCTGTCTCCCTCTTTTCTTTGTCCCTGGTATACCCTGTAGTCCAAGCTAAATTTCTACCATGCCTAATACCTGGTAGTACAAATATAGATGCTGTGTAGTTCTACATCATTCGTAAGAGGGGACTTCTCCAACATGCTTGATAAAAAGACATTGGATTGGATTGTAGCAGCAAGCACACCAGCATACCCAGGATGGCTGCTAGTACAAGTTCTTAGATGAAAGATAGCCATTTAAGGGGGTCAGGAATCTTTTTTTGATTACATTCACTAGTTCAGGGGAAAAGGAAGCACCATGAACTTCAGAGAAAATACAAGCAGAGAAATAAAGACCAACAGACAGGGCTCTGACTGAATGAATCAGTTATATATCCCTGGATAGAGAGAGCCTTTATATCTGAGCAGTCAGGGAGCTCTGAATATGCGGCCACTCAGAATCTCCACCAGAGAATCACAAGATGCTTCTCATAAGCGAGCCCCCAAAGCAAAATACCAACTCAGAGTATATATATACTTCTCAGAGCCAGAAGATATCACAACCTTCCTGACTCAGTGCCTAATTAGAAATTAGCAAAGGGTGTGAAAGCCTTCCTACAAGTAAGCTTCCCTTAATGGGCTCCAATTGAGACCTATTAATGGGTGGGGAAGATCTTAAATCTCATTAATATTATGGATAGAAATTCACTTCAAAATTCTGACTTCAATGTTTGTTTATCTCTCCATTTATCCTTATTAATTTGTGGTTTTCTTTTTTCAAATTGTTTAGCAGTCTTCACTCCCTCTCTTCAAAATAAATGAGCCTCTAGGTGGCACAGTCAGAAAGACTCATCTTCATGAGTTCAAATTTGGCCTCAGACACTTAGTAGCTGTGTGAACCTGGGCAAATCACTTCACCCTGTTTTCCTGTAAAATAAGCTGGGGAAAGAAATGGCAAACTACTCAAGTATCTTTGCCAAGAAAACCCCAGCTGAGATCACAAGAGTCGGGCTTGACTGAAAATGACTAAACAACAACAAATTACAAATCCATGGGATTTTTTTTTAGACATTTTCCAGGTGGAATTCAAAATTTTAAATGGTGAAATGAGAAGGGAGGGAATGGAGCTAGCAGTGACTCTGTGTAGCAACAAAATATCACACCAGAGTATCCTCATCCCAAGTGATGTCTAAACATTCTGAATGATAGATAGGGGGTCTTCCCTGGTCAGGAAGGGTAGAGAGAAGAGTGAGGGGATAAGGATCTAAGAAGCCTCTGGGAGGAGAGGGAGTGGGTTGTCTATGGCTTAATAATCTCAGAAGTTTAAAAATTTTTTTTTTCCCTTGTCCTTTTGGCCAGACATTCCAGAGGAATATTCCTCACATAGTTTTCACTTTAGTTTGATGTTAGAGAGTCTGACCATATGTACTTTCTCTTTGGACATTGCTGTAGTCTCATCCTTAGCTTACCCTGGGGGTTGGAGGCTGAATACATTACCTGTATTGTGTATTCTGAGCCTCAAGCCTGCTTTCATAGTCAGTAGCTGCCAGCATTGGGAATGAGGGTAGACAAGGAAGCTGGTTAGATCTGACCCCCAGAGAGAAGCTAAAGTTCTATCTACTACCTGGTTTGGGAATGAGGCAATATTTAAGCTGGGTGTATACTGTATTCAGTGCTGGTGAATGACTTTCAAGCCAGTTAATCTTTTGTGAAGTTCATGGTGTAGTACACAGGAGAATAAGAGATTTAATGGCTATCTAGGGAGCTTATAGCAGCTTGGAAGCAGTACACTACTATTTGGCCCTGTTTCCTTTACTTCCCTCTCTTTCATACCCCCAAATCCAATCAGTTGTCAATCCCAGTTGATTTTTACCTCCACAAAATCTCTCCTGTCCATCCCCATCTCTTCACTCCCTTGACCTTTCTCCTGAATTATTGTAATAGTTTCTTGATTAATTTCCCTGACTTCCATTTTACACAGCTGCCAACATAATATTTCTCTATGAAAGTCTGAGGACATCAGTGATGCTCAAAAATATTCAGTGGTTTCTTATTGTCTCTAGGAGAAAGCAGTCGGGTTTGTAGGATGTGGCTATTTTCACTTGGTTTCTGAATATGGTCTATGCTGCTCCAGAGCTAGAATACAGAGTAGTATATAAAAGAGAGAATTTGAGTAATGATGACATATCCTGCAGCTTTGACAGCCTCCACTAAGTTGAAAAAGTTGAAAATTACAAGCCTAGTCAAGGACTGTGCATTTCTTATCTGAGAACCAGCTGAGCTAAGTTGAGAGACTCATATCCAGAGAATTAGTCACTGGGTAATGATTTTTTTTCAAGGTAAATTTTATTGACATTTTTTTTTTGTTTTTACATCACTTACATTTCCTAATATATCTCTCCATTCACCTCACCCTAAAAAAGAAACTCAAAAAAAGAAAAAGAATAGTTAACTAGAACTAACATATTGGAAAAAAACATTTTGCCACATTCGTAGTCCTCCATCTCTGCAAAGAAGGGGAAGAGGTCCCTTTATATAACCCGTCTTTGGAGTCAAGCTGTAACCCGGGCTTTGTCTGGGCATGTCTAGAAATGCTTAACATGGAGGCACCCTGAGAGGTTTTTGAAGCATGCATATATCTTCTGATGATGAGGTGCAGGCTCTGGGAACCCCCTTGAGCTCTCCTTGAATCTTTGAGGTACAGGTTCTCGGAACCCTCCTTGAACTCTGATTTAATCATCCCATTTGATGAAGCATTTGCATGAGGCCATAAGCCTTACATTGTGGCTGGGCCCAGACCTCTGTTACTAGCCTAGCCCTCCATTGCCCATATACTTCCCACCCTTGAGCCTATCACAATATCCATATGAAGAGGTTACCCATAAAGAGCATTAGGGTTGTTGTGGAGACCCCAAAATACCAACACATTGGGTCCTGCCAACTGAATTCAACTCAAGTCTTCACTCAACCAAAGAAAAGTAAAGTTTATTAAAAGTTTGCTTGTATTAGACACAGAGTAAGCCTGTGCTAGGTCATTCTATGGCTCTCTCACAGGATGGGGTCTTATATACAGAAGGTTGTGGGAGGAATCTAGGGGTGATTTAGGGGACGAGTTTAGGAAGGGTCTTCAGAAAGAGTTAATGAGGTCAGTGAGTGACTAAGGGTGGGAAGATGCTGGAGGCCACCTGGAGACCACAAACAATGGTGGATTAGGCCAGTTCAAGGGTGGATCAATAGGGTGGGAAGTCTAGTAACAGAGGGTGGTATTTGGAGAGAAAAATTT
This sequence comes from Petaurus breviceps papuanus, assembly GCF_028583685.1. Taxonomy (NCBI): domain Eukaryota; kingdom Metazoa; phylum Chordata; class Mammalia; order Diprotodontia; family Petauridae; genus Petaurus; species Petaurus breviceps. The sequence continues at coordinate 12,836,945 of NW_027187460.1, read as the reverse complement.
CCCCTAGCTCTAGGGCTCTTGTGAGTGCTATCAATTCTGCCTTCTGGGCAGAGGTCCCAGGGGGCAGGGGTTTGGCCTCTATGGTTTGGTAAAGGCTGACCACTGAATATCCACTTTTCCTGACCCCTTGCTTAATAAAGCTTGAACCATCTGTGTACCAGACTGTTTCAGGGTTTGTGAGAGGAGAATCTTTCAAATCAGCTCGACTGGCATAAACATAGTCCAAGGTCTCCTCACAATCATGAACCAGGACATCTGAGTGGGCACTGTCTGGGAGGAGGGTTGCCAGGTTAAGTGTGGGGCGCACCTGAATGGTTAGGTCAGGGGTATCTAAGAGCAAGGCTTGATATTTGGTGAGCCTGCCACTAGCCAGCCACTGGTGGCCCTTTGCTTCCAGGATGCTCTGAACTCAGTGGGGAGTTAGAACTTCCCCTAGTTCCCTGACCAAGTGTAAGTTTAGAGGCTTCCTCAATTAGAATGGCTGTAGCAGCTACTGCCCAGAGACATGCTGGCCATCCTGCAGCCACAGAGTCTAATTGTTTTGAAAAATAGGCAGCTGGCCTGGGGAAAGGTCCTAAGGACTGAGTTTAGGACTCCCAGAGCCTTTTTTTATCTACATACAAAGTGAAAGGTTGTCCTAGATCAGGTAGGGCTATTGCTGGCATGGTGGTCAATTTGGCTTTCAGAGTCTCAAAAGCTTTAGTCTGATCAGGACCCCACTCCAGAGAGAGTGAGTGAGGGCCCTGAGAAGAGGCATAGAGAGGCTTAGCAACAAGGCCTAAATTTGGGATCCAGAGCCTACAAAACCCAGCCATACCTAGAAAAGTTTGAAATTGTATTTTAGTGGATGGAATATGTATAGGCAAGATTGTCCTTTTCCTCTCAGAAGTTAAGGAGTGAGAGGTAGGAGTTAGTTCATGGCCCAGATACTTTACAGAGTGGTGTGCTATCTGGAGTTTATCCAAAGAGACCCTATACCCTCTACTACCTAAGAAATTAAGGGCTTCTGCAGCAGCAGCCAAAGAGGCCTCCCAGGTGGGGCTACAAATAAGGATATCATCCACATACTGTATTAAGCTGCTATCAGTTAATTTCAAATCCCTTAAATCCCTTCCCAAAGCTTGGCCAAATAAATGTGGGCTATCCCAAAACCCTTGGGGCAAGACTGTCCATGTTAGCTGACATGGACTTGTTTCCCCAGGAAGTATCCATTCAAGTGCAAAAATGGATTTCGAGTCTGTGTGTAGAGGTAGACAGAAAAAGGCATCTTTGAGATCTAAGGTAGAAAACCATTGGGTGCCCCCAGGGATCTGAGTAAGTATTGTATATGGGTTGGGGACTTTGGGGTGTATAGGGATGACAGCTCTGTAAACAGCCCTTAGATCTTGAACCATTTGGTATTCTCCAGTAGGCTTTTTTACAGGAAGAATTGGGGTTTTACATGGACATTGGCAAGGGACAAGGATTTTATATTTTAGGAATTTTTCACTTAATGATTGTAGTCCTTCCCAGGCATCAGGCTTGATTGGATGTGGATGGCAATGGAGGAACACATTAGGATCTTGGACATGTATAGTAACTGGGGTGGCATGAGTAGCTCTCCCAGGAATTCCCTTATACCAGACAATTGGCTCAAAAGTCTCCCAGACTTCTGGGGGAACATGGGGGGGGGGGCGTCTAGTGAAGAGAGGGCAAAGGGATATGATAGGTTTAACTAGAGAAAATTGACTCCCCAATTTCACCATCAGGTCCCTTCACAACTAGAGGGGCAAGGCAAGAGGAGATAATAAGGAAGGAGTGTTCAAATAACAGATCCTCAAATAGGCAGGGGAGGGAGTATACCTCTCAACATCCCTTAGTTTTCCCTTCTAGGGCCAAGTAGGGCCAGAGTGATTAATTAAAATAGAGAATGTAGCTCCTATATCAATCAGAAAGTGGGTAACCTTACTTTTGACCTCGTTGCTTGCTCAGGGCTCAGCAAGGGAAATGGAGAAGGTGGGAGCATTGCCAAGCCCCAGGCTTCCTCGTCATTCCGAGTCTTGAGAAGACTGGAGGACAGGGTACTGGGAAGTGGCTCTACCACTTTTATCTCGGTGATCATCCTTCCTCTAATGTCCCTCCTGGTCAGATGGGCACAGTTCTAGAGGTGTTGGTTCCTGGAGCTCCCTCTGGGGGGGGGGGGGTGCCCTGGGGGGGGCGCTCCTTGGACCAGTGACCCTCTTTGTGGCATTGAAAGCAGGTTTTCCCCCTGCCCAAGTGACTGGGCTTCCTCCAAGGGCGTTTCCCAGGAGGGGCTTTTCCTGGCCATGGCAGCAGCCAAGAATCAAGCATGTTTTCTGTCTCTGGTTGATTCCCTGCATTATTTCTTCTCTTCTGCAGCCAGGTCTATGTTATTAAAGACTCCAAAGGCCATCTCCAGTGATTGGGCCTGAGGTGTTTGGGGACTCAATACCAATTTCTGCAGTTTCCTCCTAATATCTGGGGCAGATTGACTAATAAAATACATGTTAAGGATTGCTGCCCCTTCTATAGAGTCAGGATCTAAATTTATATACTTTTTAGTAGCTTCTACAAGTCTATCTAGGAAAAGGGCAGGGTTTTATTGATTTGTCTGAGAAATTTCTCTTTCTGATAATTTACTTGCTTTTGAAATGTAACTCTTAGGCCTTCTAATAGGCAAAGTACCATATGGTCTCTCTTCTCCCTGTCCTCCTGAATAAGATAATCCCATCTGGGTCACTAGTGGGAACAGCAGTTGTTCCTGGGGGGTATTTTCTGGGGTCATTGCTAGCCAGAGGATCCCCAGATTCTACTCTTCTCCTTAGTGGGAGAATGGATATGCAAATCACCCCAAGAAAGCTCAAATTGCAGGGATAAGTCCTGAAAGCCTTCAATAAACTTTGTTGGGTTTTCAGAGAACTTACCCAACTTTTCTTTAATTTGATTGAGATCTGAAATGGAGAATGGGACATGCACTTGTAGCAGCAAGCACCCCAAGTGTCCTCAGGGTTTGCCGCCCATACAGGTTATTGGATCTGCTTTGATAAAGGAAAGCAACTCAAAATGGGTTAACAAGCTTACTTTAATCAGTCAGACATATACCATTTACCTTGTTCAGGGGAAAAAGGTCAGCACCCCGAACTTCAAAATACACAGACAGTATTATCAAGACAGAAACAGATCAAGTACACAGCTTTCCAAACTGTGCAACCATTACATCCATACCAAACAACATCTGGGTTTCAAAGCCGGGGGACTCTCAACAACGGCTTCCCAGAATTCAGATCAAATGACAGAACACTTCTCAAAGTGAGTCCCCAAAACAAAGCCTCAAATCAGGGTTTATATACCCTTCTCCTGGCTCAGAGAATGTAACAACCTTATTGACTCACTGGCCAATCAAGAAGTATCTACTGAAAAACAAGCCTCCCATCCCAGGCTTCAGGTGCACTTTAGCCTAGGGGGAGGGAAGATCTTCCAAATTTGCATTCCCATTACAGCACTCTAGTTGTCCCACCCAACAAGAGGTGCTTCTCTTTAGGGAAAAAGTCCTGAAGACTGTGTGGGGACAGAGGCTTGGGAAGGGAGATTGGAAGTCCCACTTTCTGTGAGAGAGTGACTTGGGGGGGTGCTGGCTGAACTGGATCAGACTGCAAGACTGAGGGATCTGGCTGGCAAGGGGGAAAGTCAGTTGGCACCTGAGGAGTGGAAGCAGTCAGAAGAGGAGATACATCTATGACTGCCTTGGGGGTAGGGCCTGAGGCCTGAGTTGGGTGTTGCCTCAGGGGGAGGAGCCACAGAGGGAGACTCTTCAGCAAGAGCAGTGGCTGGGACCTGAGCAGGGGTCCCTGAGGAGGTAGGAGCCATGCTGGGAGATGCAGGGTAGGAGATATGGATGGTGTAGGAGACAGGAAATGAGGGGTGTTGGGCTATAGGAAAAGGGAAGGGGAACCAAGGGGAAAAGGGTTGGGGTGCAGCAGAAGGGGCTTGGGGAGCTGCCGCCATGACCTGAACAGGAGTTGCTGAGGGCAGGGGGGCTGGGGCTGCAGCCATAGGGAAGGGGTCATTTAATTGGTCCCTGTTGCCCCTCTATGGAGGGGAGCTGTAGCTTCAAGCATCTCACAGTCTTTCCTGAGAACCTTGTTCTGAGAAAGTTCAGCAAAAGCCATTAAGTAGGCAACTTCTATCCATCTTCCTTCTCTGCAATAGTATGATTCTAACTGCAAGAGAGTATTCTCTTTTAAAGTCCCCAAAACAGGCCACAATTCATCATCTTTTAGGCTATACCTAGGCCAAACAGTGTTGCAAAAAATGCCAACTTTTCATTTTTAAGGTCTCCAGAGAAACGAAATTTTTCCAATGTTGTAAAAGACACCCCAAAGGCAAACTTTTGGGAGCTACAGGCTTAGGGCCTGGAAGTCACTTCCTCCATAAAGGAAGGCTTGAGAGTAAGCCTCAAAAAAAACAACAACAAAAAACCCCACAAAAAAGTACCTGAAGTTTTCCCAGTTCCCTATTGCTGAGATAATTGAAAGAAACTGGCTTACACTTCCAGCTGGGGCATCTGTCCTTATCTTCCATTCTTTAGAAACAGCACACATGTCCATGTTCTCCAAAATAACCAAACAGGACTGAAAACCTGAAGTCAGGTTGAGCACAAAACAGCCTCTTAGCTGTTTGACCTAATGGGACCTGAGAGGTCAGGCCCAAAAAACACACACACACACACACACACACACACACACACACACACACACACAAAACCACAAAACAAAACAAGCTCCTGTACTTCCAAGGTACTAGAGAAAGAGAAAGGCTTACTTACGTTCCAGTCCCGGCTAGAGAAGAACTTTAAGTGTTTCTGGTATCGGGGAACCATAAAAATAAAGAGGTTTCCCATAAAGAGGTTTAGGGTTGCTCTGGAGACTCCAAAATTCCACCACACTGGGTTCTGCTGAATGAATTTGACTCAAGTCTTCACTCAACCAAAGAAAAGTAAAGCTTATTAAAAGTTCTCTTGTATTAGACACAGATTGAGTCTCTGCTAGGTCATTCTATGGCTCTCTCACAAACATGAAGACAGAATGGGATCTTATATACAGAAGGTTGTGGGAGGAATCTAGGGGTGGTCTAGAGGAGGAGTTTGGGGAGGGTCTTCAGGAGGAATTAATGAGGTCAGTGAGTGATTAAGGGTGGAAAGGTGCTGGAGGCCACCTAGAGACCACAAACAATGTTGGGCTTGGCCAGTTCAAGGGTGGATCAATAGGGTGGGAAGACTAGTAACAGTGTTGCTTCATGCAAATGCCTCATCAAATGAGATGATTTAATCAGAGTTCAAGGGTCTGTACCTCAAGTACTCAAGGAGAGCTAGAGGGGGCTACCAGAGCCCTTACCTCATCAAATCCACCCTTGAACTACCCTAGCTCACCATTGTCTGTAGTCTCCAGGTAACCTCCAGAAACTTCTCACTCTTAATCACTCATTGACCTCATCTGTCTTCTCCTGAAGACCCTCCCCAAATTCCTCCTCTATACCACCCCTAGATTCCTCCCACAACTTTCTGTATAAAAGATCCCATCTTCCCTCCATGTGGTATGAGAGCACTATAGAATGACCTAACACAGACTTACTCTGTGTCCAATACAAGCGAACTTTTAATAAAATCTACTTTTCTTTGGCTGAGAAGACTTGAGTCAAATTCATTTGGCAGGACCCAGCCTGTTGGTATTTGTGGTCTCCAGAGCAACCCTAACCCTCTTCATGGGTAACCCCTTCACTGAAATGGCAGTATTCTTCATCCCCAGTCCCCAGGGTGGGTACACCCTTTGATTGATTGTGGTTTCATCGTTAAAACTGTCAAGAATGAGCCAGTGACTCTCTTTCTGCTACATGCTCTTTTGGCTCACACCTTTTTCCTGAATGCTCTTTCTTACTGTTTACAGAAGCTGAAGACTGAAGTTTACTTACTGAGTAGATACCATGAATTGAACTAGGGAGGGGGAAGGGACTTCCTCTGCCTGCTTTTTTACCCTCTCTTTTACCTTTTTCCAAGAAATTGGTCCAGGGGCATTTGCTTATGTTCTGTTGCTGTTGTGCTGAGTTTTACGTAAAGGCAGTGATCTTCATCAGACTGACAGGAAGCCATAGTGACCTTGGAGCCAGGAATCCAGGCCGGATGGTGAAGTTAATCGGTCCAGCAGAGATACCCTATATAACCTGAATGTATAGGGTATAACCTGAATCCCATAGCCCATTGGCATCACCATCTTTCCTCACTGATTGAGATCAGTTCCCTACACTTGTGGGAGGGTTGGGAGAGAGTTGGCAGAATTGGAGAAAAGATAAAAGAGTCTCTTAATTTCTTTTGGATCTCTTTAGGTTCTTTGGGGTCAGCAAGCACTTCTGATGCTTCTGGCTTCCAGAGAGAAGATGGAGAGTATCAATCCAACATTAGGTTGCTGAAGGGAGAATAAGGCCCTGGAAAGAAACTGGCCTCAGAGGAGTTGGCAGTGTCCATGATGTCCCTATCCCTAGTTTGCTACACTAGAGACTGAAGAATTTCCCCTTGCGAAACTAGAATTCTCTTTCTTGGTTTAACTGAGTTAGCTCAATCTCAGTGGGATAAATCTTTCTGTAATGTCTGGTACATATTCTAATATGTATACGTTCTCTGATTTCTGTTTTGCTAATGAAAGGGATTCTTTGCTATTTCTTATGTGTGTATTTATTATAGATCTGGTATTTTCAGTGGAAAGGGAGTCAAACCTTGGATCTAAAACTTAAGGTCTTCCTTTCCTCAATAAGGAATAGTAATAAGAAGTTTAGCATAAACCTGAAAACCACATCCCCTAGACTAATATTGTTTAAGGGAGCTGATAAATAGAATCCTAGACTGATACTCTCTTTCTCTGAGAGGTGCAGAGTGGCCAAGTTTCTGGCCCCAACTTCCCACTTTTCCTACTGGATATAATAAATACCTCCCTTGGATAAGGGTGGGGAAAGAAGAAGCTAGAGATGTTTATTCTACTTTCTTTACTACATGTGAAGGGCAGCTTTATTACATGTGCAGGCTCTTCTGGGATGCAGAACTAACCTAGGACATTTGTTTCTTTTCCCTTTCCTTTGTCTTTACTTTCAGATATAGGCGGTGGTCTCCACCAGACTTTGGGCCATGGTGACCTTGGAGCCAGCATGGCAGGAAGAATGGGATATCCAGCTGGCCTGGCAGGAAAACCAGGAAAAGCCAAGGTGCCTGGCACCCAAACCCAATGTAGGCTTGGAACTGAGAAGGACAAATGAAACAGAACAAGACAAACACCTCTGAACATTTTGCTAAGCAAGGGTAAAAGGAGATGGGGACAAGTAGAAGGAAGTTCTTCCCTTCCCACTGGTTCAGTTCATGGTGCCTACACTGGGAATAAACTGGGATCCCTATCCTATGTATACAGCAGAAAAGATCATGCAGGAGAAAAAAAAATGTGTGAGATAGCAAAGGGTCTTGCTGAGAGTGACCAAAAAAGATCAATTATCTCAGTGTCTCCAGTTTTAAAAGATGCAACCTGTTCCATTTCCACAGCCAATCAGAGGAGGCTATATCCACCCACACGGTAGGGAGTGAAGAGTGTCTCCATCTTAGGAAATCCAGGGCACCTCAGTATTAGGCAGATCTGGGAATGTGCAGGTAAGTCCAGGGTTACAAAGATTTGGCATTGTAAGTTTATAGCATTCAGTTCTGATTGTTTTGTTGTTCTTTCCATTTACATAACTTTAATAATTGTATATATTGTTTTCCTGGTTCTGCTTACTTCACTTTGCATCAGTTCATGTCTTATCACATTTCTTTGTATCCAGCCTGTTGAGCAGGCGATGAATTATTTGTGCCATCTTCACAATGAAGATGCTGATTAAGGGTTAGAGAGAGTAATCTGATGAAATCATGGATTGCTGAAGTAAGTACTGTTGTGTCACAGAGAGCCATACATTATGAAAGGCAACAGGATAGCATGGAAGGACTGCTGGTCTTAGAATCAGAAGATCTGAGATCAAGTCCTGAGTCTGACACTTCTCAGTTATGTAACTCTGGGCAACACACAACCACCGTGAGCATCAGTTCCCTTGTCAGAAAAAACAGGAATCTTTATACTCCCTACATCAACGACTTGCTTCAAGTGTTACATAAGGGTGAACCATAATTACAAAGCTCTCTTTCTGCTAGAAGCAAAATAGCCAATAATTTTTTAACTTGCATTAATGATGATTTTATCCTTCAAAAGCTCCCTCAGATCTGTTCTCCCCAAATTGAGGATACATGGCATGCTATTCCAGGCTTTCCTTTCCTCTAACACAGAAACAGGAGGAAATAACAAAGGGAAATTATATTAAAGATCTGATTCTCAGCAACAAGGGAAGTAGTTTTTGAAGTGAGTGCTTCCCTCTAAGGTTCTTATCATCTCCACTCCAGAAAGCAGTTTGTCCTGATTGGTAACAAGCAGATCTTTCATATCATTTCCCCTTATTGATTCATTTAGCTTTAATGTTAACAGAGAGGAAAGCTGGGAATAGTATGCTGCTATTCGCCCCAAATTTGGAGAAAACTGCCTCCAAAGGGTGTGTAGAAAGTATCCACACACATTATCATCACCCATAAAAATTCTATCTCTGACTCGTTCTCTACATTGGATCTTCTTCATAAGATCCACTTTTTGTAGGCGGCTAAGTACGATGTAGTAGATAGAGTGCTGGGTCTGGTGTCAGGGAAGACCTGAGTTCAAAACAGGCCCCAGCCACTTACTGACTGTGTGACCTGAGGCAAAACACTTAACCTATCTGCCTCAGTTCCCTTTACTATAAAAGGTGGATGACAGTAGCAACAACCTCCCAGGGTTGTGAGGATTGGATGATATACTATTTGTAAATTGCTTAGCACCTTGGTTAGCATACAGTAAAAGCTTAATGGGTTTTTTTTTTCTGTCTCTCTCCTGCTCCCATGACAGTATCTTTGGAATGTGTACATGTCTTCCTTTTGTCTTAGTAGAATGGATATTGATGATCTGAGGGTCATCTAGATGCTGTTCTTTGCTGGGGATATTGTGTTAATTACATCTCGTCCTGCACCGTTTCTTCTGTTTTCAGAACAGAGGTGTGAGTAGTCAGATGTCAGCTGAGGTGGGTAATTCAGTACTGGCTGGTTGGTCATTCCCAAAGAATAGTCAATGATGGGCTGATGTCAATGATGGAGGTCTAGTCTAGAGGATGAACTTTCTTGATCTGTCTTTGGACTTACACTATTCAAGTATCTTAATAAGTAACTTATATAAAAACATAGACAGCAGGTTTACCAGGTGTATCAATGCCACAAAGTTGGGAGCAGCTAACACATGGGATGAATAAGCTCCAAAATGATCACCACATGCTGGGATGAGAAGAAATACAATAAGACAGAATTTAATGGGATAAACATAAAGCTCTTCACAAAATGGGATAGGTTAGACAATAGTTCCCGTAGCAAGGATCTGGGGGGTTTGGGTAGACCGGAAGCTCTCTATGAATGAAGTGTGGGATCTAATAACTCCCTAAAACCAACGTGATCCTAGGCTACAGTGAGAAAGTAGTTGTGTCCAGAATGAGGGAGGTGATAGCTCTTTTGTGTATTTGGTAGAAAGCTATCAGGCAAAGCCTTCTGTTCTCCAGACTAATTAAATATTGCTAGTTCCAAGAAATGACCCTTGGCTTGTTTTCGAGACTTCTTGCCACCATGGTCACTCTCTTCTGGTCGTGTTCTCATTTGTCTATGTCTTCCTAAAACATAGTGTGCAAAAATGAACACAGTAGTCCAGAAGAGACCAGGGCAGGGCAAAACATAATTGAATAATAATTATTATTATTTGACAATAATAATTATCATATGCAACATATAATTATCTGATAATTATTATTAGATGATAATAATCACTCTTTATATGGCACTTTAAGGTTTGCAAAACACTTTACAAATATTATATCATTTTATCTTCCAAACAACCCTGGAAGGTAGATGCTATTGCTATTCCTATTTTAAACAGGGGAAAACTGAGACAGACCGAAGTTAAATGGCTTGCCCAGAGTGATATAATTAGTATGAATCTGATGTTGGATTTGAACTCAGGTCTGGTGCTCCAATTCTAGGGCTCTATTCATTGTATCACTGATGACCTCCCTAATTCCTGAGGTGAAGTCTCTCTGAATAGTCTGATGATTCTAGCCTTTATCCTTAGCACCTTTGTCATTTACAAAAAGCTACCCATTCATTTACACATTTATACTCTGATACTATTTACCTGCATGCTAACCTTTCTATTGCTCTCTTCTGTGTTTATCCTCTCTTCCTTCCTGATTAACAACAAACACAGTCATTCCTATCTGCCCTGGAGTGGGGCAAGCTACTGAATTAGCTCCATTGATGAAACACTGACATTGTGTCAAAACCATTCCGTGCACATTGCAGACGTGCACAATTTGTCTGGAGCTTTCAAGTCTGCGCTTCTCAGCAAAGTATCTAACCAGATAATAGCTCCATAGACTGGCGTTTATGCACTCAAATTGTTCAGGCATTTCCTGGTGGAGCAGAAAGGCTGGTGTCTGTAGCCTGACAAATGCCTCCTGTGTAAAAGGATTAAGCATATTTGTAAGTGCTTGTGTTGGCTAGCTCCACTCTGGATTAGTGCTGGCTGGAGGGCTTGAAGATGTCTATTAGAATTCAGAAACTAGCAGCTCTGAGGCTGGTCATGTCCCCTTAATCAAATCTGCTCAGTGAATAGAACAAGAACATTTTGGCTTGGGGTGGGAAGAGTGTGAAGATGGCAAGGGAATATAATTACTTTTAGATTTGAAATTTGTGTTTAATGCCAATTTAGAGGGATGAATAGGTTGGGATGGAATCTATTGCCTTCAGTGTGATTCAGCTCAACAAGAATTTATTAATTGCCTACTATATGTCAAGTGCTTATCTAAGCACTAGGGAAACAAAGACAAAATTAAACGATCGCTGCCCTCAAGGAGCTTATCTTCTATTGAGGGAAAACAACAAATATGAAATATGAACAAAATAATTCCTTCGGGCAGGGGTGAGGACTTTAGTAACTGGAGGTAAGATTAAATAAATATAGAAGTGGACTTTGAGCTAAATTTTGAAGGAAGCTAGGAATTCTGAGTGATAAAAATAAGGAGAGATGATCTCTAGACTTGAGGGACTGATTACCTGTGGAGATAGGTGATGGAATTTCATATGGAAGAACTGCAATAGGTCCATTTGGCTGAAATTTGGGGTAGGTTAATGAGAGTAATGGACAATAAACTTGGTAAGGATGAAAGGCTATAGCCAGATTGTGAAAGGCTTTAAAAACCAAAGGAGTTTTTTTTTTTCCCTAAAGGTAAATGGGGACTACCTCAAATTTCTTTTTTTAATTAATTAATCAATTTTTTAAAGCAATTGGGGTTAAGTAACTTGCTCAAGGTTACACAGGCAGGTGTTTCTGGGTGGGTGCTAAGTGTCTGAGCCCAGATTCCATCGACACTGGGGCTGGCGCTACCACTCACTGTGCTACCTGGCCGCCCCAACTAGCTCAAATTTCTTGAGCAGAACAGTAGATAAATTCACTTACCTTGGCAGCATACTTTCCAGGAATGCACACAAATTGCCAGAGCTAGCTCAGTATTTGGGAAGTACGGGAGAGAAGAGGTATTAGACTGACTACCAAATTGAAGGTCTACAGAGCCCTGGTACTTACCTCATTGTTGTATGCCTGTGAGACCTGGACAGTCTACTAGCACCATGCCAGGATCACTTCCATTTGAATTGTCTTAGGAAGATTCTGAAGATCACCTGGCAGGATAAGGTACCAGACACTGAGGTCCTTACTCAAACTAAACTGCCAGGCATTTAAACTCTGCTTCAGAGAGCGTCGCTCTGATGGGCTGGCCTCATTGTTCCAAGGCAAATCATATGCTTGCCAAAAAGACTGTTTTATGGAGAACTCACACAGGGCAAGCATTCACATGGTGGGCAGAAGAAGTGATACAAGGATACTCTCTTTTCTTCTTTTTTTTCTTGTTTTATTTTTTTTGAGAGTGTAATGGGAATGTAAATTTGTAAGATCTTCCCTGCCCCTAGGCTAAAGTGCACCTGGAGCCTGGGGTGGGAGGCTTGTTTTTCAGTAGATACTTCTTGATTGGCCAGTGAGTCAATAAGGTTGTTACATTCTCTGAGCCAGGAGAAGGATATAGAAGCCCTGATGTGTGGCTTTGTTTTGGGGGCTCACTTTAAGAAGTGTTCTGTGATTTGATCTGGATTATGGGAAGCCATTGCTGAGAGCCCCACCTCAGCTTTGAAAAACCCAGATGTTGATTAGGTATGGATGTAATGTTTGGACAGTTTGAAAACTGTCTACTTGATCTGTTTCTCTGTCTTGATAATTCTGTTTGTATAATCTGAAGTTGGGGTTGCTGACCTTTTTCCCCTGAACTAGATAAACAATACATATTTGACTGATTAAAGTAAGCTTGTTAACCCATTTTGAGTTGCTTTCCTTTAACAAAGTAGATCTAAGAACCTGTGTTGGCAGACACCCTGGGGATGCTGGGGTGCTTGCCGCTACAGAGGGGAGAAGGCAGGGCAATTGGGGTTAAGTGACTTGCCCAAGGTCACACGGCTAGTAAGTGTGTCAAGTGTCTGAGACTTGATTTGAACTCAGGTTCTCCTGACTCCAGGGCCGGTGCTCTATTCACTGCACCACCTAGCTGCCCCTAAAAGGATACTCTTAAGGTCTCTCTCAGGCACTTTGGAATTGATTGTGTGACATGGGAGAAACTGGCACAGGACTGCTCAGCATGGCATGCCCACATCAGAGAAGGTGATGTGCTTGATGAGTGAAGCAGAACTGAAACAGCTCGAAGGAAATGCAGGATGCACAAATTTAGATTATCTACCCCAATTGTTCATGCAGACTTTTTGTATCCCACCTGTGGTAGAGCATTCCAGGCTCATATTGGTTTGATCAGCCAGTCAGACACATTGAAACTTGACGTTAGCATAGTGGTGTCATTTTGGTCCTCTTTGAGAACAAGGGACAACAACAACCAACCAACCAATAGTCAGACATGTTTTAGGAATATCAGTTTGTCAGCTACTTGGAGGATGGATTAGAGAGGGAAGAGACTGTAGGCTCCAAGACTAATTGAGAGGTTACTGGTAGTAGAGATATGTTCTGAAGGAAAAGATAGGAAAATAAACCCACTCTTTGGATCAATTTCACTTTTTTTTTCTTACCATTTCACCAGTTTGCATGGTTTGGAGAAGATAAGCTTCTTAAAAGAGAAAATTTATCTGGTGTACTATATAAGTATTTTTTTTACCCTTAAGGTCTAGTTCACAAACTGCTTCATTCCTTGTTTCTGCAATAAGACCATTCTCCATGGGGGGAGGGGACATATCTTTCACTCCTCAGCATCCTCCATGTTTCAATGGCCTTCATATAGTAGGTACCATAGTTGGGACATAATTGGAACACTTAGTATCACTGCCCAATTTTAAGTTTTCCAAGCTCCTTTCTAATATTTAAGCATTTATATGCTTCATAGCCATTTTATACAATTAGAACCTCATTGTATAAAATAGCTATGATGCATATAAATGGGAAGGGAAGTGGGAATATATTATACGTATATATATATATATATGCATATAAGTGGGAAGGGTAATTAA